>NC_073746.1:38740877-38856377 GCF_029784135.1 Toxorhynchites rutilus septentrionalis
CCATCACGAATACCTATCGATGATGGTGAGACAGTACCGATGAGCATTGCTTGGTGGAAACGGGCCAACAATGTCGATGTTGATGTGCGAGAATCGACAATCCGGCGCCGAGTAGCGAGTAACGGGTGACTGTGTGTGGCGCGTCACCTTTGACCGTTGACACTGCATGCAGCTCCTGGCGAAAGCGATGCCGGGCCAGACGAATCGCTGCGTCATCAGACTAGCCGTAGCACGTGTGCCAGGATGGAAAAGGTTGTGTGTCGCTTGCAGAGCAGTGTCACGAAAGCTTTTCGTAACGAACGGTCGAATACGATCGGCAGAGCAATCGCAAAACAATTGTTTTGAATTGCCTGGAACGGTAAAAAGTTTAGGCAACAAAGATGTTTTCGATTTACCTTCCAGCATATCCCGGATCTCCTCGTCGGTTTGCTGGTCGTCAGCGAGGGCGTTGAAGTCAATCGAGGGGTAGGCTTGGATTGCGCCGATGCGTGAAAAAAGATCCGCCACGATGTTCTCCTTGCCGACGACGTGGCAAGGTAGTTTCATCGGTCCAAACTAACGACGTCCGATCGTTTCGTTTATTGCCAGGGGTCATCGATAACAGCGGAATTTGGGCTTCCATCGCGTTCGGAATGAACCTCCGGTAGAAGTTGATCAACGCCAAGAAGCTCTTTAACTCCTTCACGGTCATGGGTGGCTTGAAGTTTTGGACGATCTGAACTCGTTCGGGCAATGGCCGAATCCCCTCAGCGGAGACGGAATGTCCAAGGAAGGTGATTTCAGACCGGCCGAACTCGCACTTCGCCACGATTATGGCCAGGTTGTGTTGCTTGAGCCGTTCAAACAGCTGTCGCAAATGGTTCTTGTGTTCTTCGGGCGACGATGAGGCGATGAACAAATCGTCGATATAGGGAAAAATAAAGTCCAGCCCCCGAACAACCTCGTGGATGAGCCGTTGGAATGTCTGGGCAGCGTTCCGCAATCCGAATGTCATGTAGGAGAATTCGGCGTCGTGATTGCCGTCTTCGGTATGTCGTCCGGGTGGATCGGGACCTGGTGGAACGCCTTCTGCAGATCAACTTTAGTAAAAATAGTTTTACCTTGCAGAATCGTCCTGAAGTTTTACCTTGCAGAAAAGTCCTGAAGGTACGGAAGCGGGTATCGATCGGGCACGGTCTGAGCGTTGAGGGCACGATAATCCCCGCACGGGCGCGAAGAACCATTAGCTTTCTTCACCATATGCAGCGGACTGACCCAGTTGCTGCTGGACAGTTTGCAGATCCCGAGCTTCATGAGATGTTCGAACTCGGCACGGGCGGCTTCGAGCTTGTCCGGTGGCAGACGTCGTGGCCTGGCGTAGACGGTCTGTCCGGTGGTCTCGATGCGATGAACTATTGATGATTGGCTTTCCGTGCCTGATGGAGCGCGTCGTGTGATGCTTTGGTAGTCGGCCAACATTTCAGCGTACGGTGATACTGAACTGAATGTTTTAATGGAGTACTCACTCGTTTGCGCAAGCACTTCGGCCGATTCGAGAGTTGTGGTGTTGTCGATCAGGCGGTTGCGTTTGAGATCGATCAACAAATCGAAATTGCAAATGAAATCTGCACCGATAATTCCAGATGTGACGTCAGCGATCAGGAATGTCCACAAGAACTCACGACGAAGTCCAAGAATCACCTTCAGAAGAGCTTCACCGTAGACCTTGATTGCTGTCCCGTTGGCGGCGAACAACTTCATCGTGGTTGGTTTCATACGGCTTGAACTAGTACCTCTTGGAATGACCGACACATCGGCCCCGGTGTCGATCAGAAACTGCATGCTGGTGGTCGTGTCCGTGATTTTCAGGCGAAAAATATTGTTCGTGTCGTCAGAAAGTTCGCCTACCTCCAACGACGAATCCAACATCTGGCGCCACTGTTTGCTCGCTGTGCCAGACGACGATGGCTGGCCGAATGAGCACGGTTTCCGACACTGCCGCGCGTCATGTCCAAAAATACGATGGTACCAGCACTGTTCATCCGACGGCGTTTTATCACGGGAAACGAATGTTGACTTTTCACGATCACGTGAGCGTGAACGCGATCGCCCTCGATAACCGCCCGCACCACGTGCAGAAAATATTTTTTCGAGTTTGCTCGATAGCTGTGCAATTTCACGATGAAGGGCTTCGATGGTGCCTTGCGTTGGTTTATCCGCCACGTGTGTTGATGACGATGGTGTCTGATGCGCCTCCATGTCGATGGCGTGGATGTTACGAAGACCTATCGATTCGACGATGGCATCCGCGATAGTCGTCTTCTCAGCGGCGCCACCCTTTGATGTGATCACAGCAGCTTGAGCGTGGGGTGGCAGTCTAGTAGCCCACAAATCCATCAGCACCGTCTCGCCGAGAGATTTTCCAGCAACACGCTTAATCTCGTTGAACAGCTGGCTGGGTTTCATGTCTCCGAGCAGCATATCCGACAGAACCCGCTGCAAACGTCTAGGCTGGCTGTCGGCGAAATGTTCCGTGAGCTTCTTCTTAATGTACGGGTACTTTTCGGTGGTCGGCACATTGTCGATTATCGAACGCAGCTCCGTTAATTTGTTCGGAGGGAATTGTGCCATAACAATATTATATTTGCGCGTATCGTACTGAGTCTGCGCGCCGAAACCAGAAGCAGAGTACCAGAATTCCAACGAGAGGAAGTACGACTCGATATTCGAATCAGTCATACTCGGCGGTTAGAGGAATGTCCTGATTGATTCTAACTTCACAGGGGGTTCTGGCTCGGGCTCAGTCATGATGCTGCGACGGAATCACTTTATCGACTGATAACTAATTCGAGCGCGATAGCAGAATTCGAAAACTGCTTCTTTTAACTACGAACGTCGGGGTCACCACTTTGGTACAAGGGCCATAAAAGACTGTGTTCAATTCAAGTGTATACAAAAAACTATTTATTCAAAGTCCATCTACGCGCTATATATACAGAGTACGATCAATGTTATTCGACCGGTCAAATCAGGGAAAACAATCCCGTTTAGAAATTGGGTGCAAAAGGCACAACAAAGGATTATTTGTTTTAATTATTGGCACCGTCGAGTGCGTGAGATGATGATGACTCGTTCGCACGGTCGATGATTATTTGTTGCACAGGTGATGCGACAATGATGATGCTACATATTATATACCATTATATAGCCGTGCGAGAAGCACAGTGCGATAATCCAAACAACCTGATTTAGAATTCAATCGGAGCATTTTTTGAACAATCATAACCAATCATTTTAAACATTTATCGCAACCCCTCGTGTTTGGTCCAATGGTCCAAAATACGTAGAAATCAAATCAACATGCTTTGAAATATATTCAGAAGTTCTTCACAGTAATAACATTCATTACATCTGGCATCATTGATGTTAGGTAGAGCGAAATGTCACAATTGTATCAGTATTTGCTGAAGTGACAGCACCGAAAAGTGTTTACCAAGGTGCCTAGAAGTATATCCTAAGGTGAGACCGTTTCGTCAATAAGTTGGTTAGGGGAGCGGTACATGAAAGCAGAAGGAGAATTATTTGCTTGAAGCGTGAAAGAGACGGACTGATCAGGAGCGAGCTTCGGCACTAGCGTATTGTGTTTTGTTTACAAACAAAACACAGTAGACTTCCAATATGGCTGAAGAGTGCCTTCAGTAAGTTGGCCCACCTTAGGATATACTTCTAGACGCATTAAAGTGTGTTTACAAATATAAAGCTTGATCGCTTGTTTGTACTATTTGTGGCTGCTCGAAATAGTAATACGGTTAGTTCCTTGCCACTGTGTTTGAGTAAATAACGATTTATTTATTTTTTCAGTACATAAAAGACAACCAGCTTTGATCTGCTGATATGGTTTAGTGGTTTAGCTGACAAGGTTCTGCTTTACAAAATGCACCAAGCATTTGTTTCGACGCAACACTTACGGAGGCCGAAAGTGTGCCGCATTTGTCGGGCTCCGGATGATGACGATCTTATTTCAGTGCTGTTGGTGCAAGAGTGTGTAACCATTGCGCAAATGATTCAAGAGCTAACCGGGGTCAAAGTAAAATCCTGTCAATTACTGTAGGCTCTGGAGATATTTTAAATTTTCGGTTTATTTCCAGGTGATGGCTGACAAATGTCTCCCACAGAACATTTGTCTGGCCTGTTTGGAGAGGTTGCGGAGTGCTTTCCAACTACGACAGCAATGTATCGATTCTGATCAGATATTCCAGAGAGAGCTTTATTCGCAGTGTATGAAGGAGGAATCCCAAGCTGTGGTGAAATTGGAAATTGAAACATTGAGCTCCGAAGAGCAGGATGCCGATTTACGTGATGATGAAGAGGATAGTGGGACTTCGAGCGCTGAGTCAAATAATGTAGGAAAGCATAATTCAGATAAACTAGAAGAGCAAGATGATGACACTCGTACGATATCAGCGAAGGAATTAATTGCAATTTTGGCACCGGAGGAGAAGGATTCAGTACAACTTAGGCAGTACGAAGAAACAGATTGTGAAATTGTGTACCAGAGTAAGCACTATGAGCGGATAAAATTCGTCGTGGCGCAATGCTGTGGTTGTCCGCAGAGCTTCAGGGACAAAAAAGAATTACTGGCTCACTCCCAAATGAGTCATAGACCTTATGGTCAAGGACATAACAGTCAAAATGATCTTCATCAATGTTCTGTATGTTATGGGCGTTTCAGAGACATTGAATTAAATGCTTCACATCGAGACCATATCGATTTTGAGCGTTATCGGTGCAGAGTGTGCGATCAGCTGTTGGGCAGCAAGGGCCAGATAGTGAATCATCTACAGGGAAAGCATTCGATTGAGCTCGAAAATGATGTTGACGGTGACTTCGATGTGGTAGATTCTGGTGAGCAAGGGACGATTAATTTGACTGATTTCCACAGCAGTCAGTATAAATTAACCAATGTTAATCAGGACTACGAGTTAGTAGAATTTACCGGAATCTGCTGCTGTGGGTGTTTGGAAATCTTCAACACCCGCGAGGAGTTTGAACTGCATTCGAGTGAGGTGCATTTGCCACAAAGGATCACCGAGGACGATATCAATCCGTTCGAGTGCAGCGTATGCTTTCAACGATTCACCAAGAAGGGATCGCTTGCGCTCCATAAGATTAGACCACATAGGCGACGCATAGTATGTCGTTTGTGCAGAAAAATTTTTAAGAATGAAAGCACTTATCAGAAACACATGATAAGCTGTCATAGTGTTGTTGTGGATGCGAGGAGAAATCTTAAACCAGATATGGAACTAATGGAGATTGAAACTGAGGGTAAGACGATTAATCATCTGGTTTGACTTATTGGGAGTACGAGTATGTTTTGAGGGTTTTTTTTTCGTAATTTTGACGTTTATTCAGAGATGGTGATATAATGTATGTTATTCAAGGTATTGCCCATTATTATTTACGAATTACCTTTGTTAACTTCCAGGCTGTAAGCGTCGGAAAAAACTCTCGCCTTTGTAGGAACTAATTTTTGGCTTTTTCATAAAAGATGAAGTGATCATGTCCATTAAAGTGCCTTAAAAGTTTTGAGCATAAATATATCGTGGCGCTAACATCGATTCAGATCACTACCTGGTGATGGTCAAACCTATACTGTCATTTGTCAATAACATAAGACATCAGTGCTCACCACGGTACCACCTACGACGATTGCAGGAGCCGAACGTTGCTGCAACATACTCGCAGCGTCTTCAATTTGCGTTACCGGGAGTAGACGAACTGAATGCTGCCCCCACGATGAAAGCTGGAACTTTTTGAAAGCAGCAATTAGCAGTACAGCAGGGACCGTCATCGGGTATGAACAACGAGGACAACGGAACAAATGGTTTGACGACGAGTGCCGAGCGCTTCTGAACAAGAAGAATGCAGTCATGCTGCAATGAGCGATTCGACAAAACGTGGAATGATACATACTGGAGCGAAGGCAGCAAACACATTTCTCTCGGAAAAAATACCGTCTGAGAAAGAAGGAGTGAGGAGATGAAACTGCTTTATCGTTCTCAAGAATCGTGGAAATTCTTCAAGAAATTAAACGCCTCGCACAAAGGCTTTCTGCCGCGGGCCGAAATGTGCAGGAACAAGGAAAGAGGTATTTTGGCGAGCGAACGCGAGGTGACCGAAAGATGAAAGCAGCGTAGTCCTGCCAGCACTACGATAATCACCTGAACGGCAGATAGGAGATCAAGACGGTGTTGATGAGGGCGATGGGTCATTAATCAGCTAAAGAACCACAAAGCAACTGGTAAGGGTGTCCTCGCAGCGGAGATCTTCAAGGTCCGGGAAAACTTGTTGAGTGTATACACCGGTTGATAGTCAGGACGTGGGACATAGAACTGCTATCGGAGTAGTGAAAGGACGCAGTAATCTGCTTCATCAAGAAAAAGGTAACAAGCTGGATTGTGGGAGCTACTGTGCATTCACGATCCTGAATGGTACGTACAAAATTCTGTCTCAGATCCTGTTTCGCCGCCTATCGCCAATAGTGAGTAGGTTTGTGGAAACTTATCAGGCCGGATTCATGCCCGGTTGCTCGACGACGGACCAGATTTTCACACTTCCGCAGATCTTTCAAAAGTGCCGCGAGTATCAGGTCCCTACGCACCTCATCTTCGTCGATTTCAAGGCCGCATATGATACAATCGATCGATGACAGCTATGGAGATTCATGGACGAACACGGCTTACCCTGAAGACCGACAAGACTGATTCAGGCAACAATGAACAATGTGCGGATCTCAGGAGATCTGTCGGAATCGTTTGAGACACACGTGGGACTTCGGCAAGACGATATACTCTCCTGTCAACTTTTCAACGTGGTGCTGGAAAGTGTTATGCGAAGAGTGGGCTTCAACATGCGGAGCACGATTTTCAACAAGTCTAGTTAGTTTATTTGCCTCGCTAATGACGTGGAAATAATCTGAAGAACACATGCGACGGTAGCCGACTTGTATATCCGACTGAAACACGAGTTAGGGCTGATTGGGCTTGGGATCAATGCGTCTAAGACTAAATACATGTCAGCAGGAGGGACTGATCGCAACAGAATTCCTCCTGATAGTAGTGTTGTAATCGACGGTATTGATAAAAACTGAAAACAACAGCTGTGGGATTCGAAGACGCATAGGCAATGGAAGGACGATAGTGATCGTTTTCTCCAAGAAGGCAGATCCTGGAATCCGATGACGTCGGGATCTGGTAAGTACGACAGCCTAAGGGCTGCCATGAAAAGTAGAAGAGCTGATCTGCATTTCTTTAAATTGTGTTCAATCAATTTATTTTCATTTATTAAAATATTTTATCAAAAACAGCAAAAGTGAGTTAATATATATACCATTCATCAAATTAGTCAAGAGACATTACAAAATACTAATGTTTCGTGTAATGATATTATGTTAATAGCTAGCATGTACTTGGTTCGCTCTGGCTGCAAAGAGAACGAAGTTTTGTTTGTCTAGCAACATAATTTTGTTTTTTTTCATATTTCCAAAGGTTCTGAATCAGAAATTGACGAAGATGTGTGCTTACAGGGAGTGTTATGTGTGTGATGTGTGTGGAAGGGAGTATTATGATTGACATCCTGTTTGTAACACGTGAGCGGTAAAATGATAGATTTGATCCGACACAGTCACAGCTCAGTTTGGGAGCTCAAACTTCAAATTGAAATATCTCAAAATAATGTTCTTGACGCTTGGTTTGTTTTGGCAGAACCCCGACGATTTAGAAGATCGATCTTTTCCTCTCCGATTTCCTATTTTTCGGATCGATTCTTCCTACCCCAAAAAAAATTGCGAGAATCGATCTTTTTTTTGCTATTTTTACGATTGTTTTGGTCGCAGAAAAAAAATGTAATATTGTTTTTCTGTAAACATTGATTCTCACCAAAAACCACTTGACAAATTTCATAAACATTGGATCCCTTTCAAGGTTGTCAAATTAGTGGTCGTAACTGTAGGAGAAGCAGTTTTTTAAGTTTAGTCATTGCAAAACAAGTGGTCACAACTTATATATACACCATCACATTCACTAGGCTGACAGTGCAAATTGTGACGTGATGGGATAATGACATCAGGAACTACTGAAGCGTTCTTTTCTAGAACCGGGGCTGCTACCAAGATCTCGACTAAATGCCAGGCGTATAATACGATTGGATTCAACGAAATTATTGTCAGCGGAGTTCTAGATGGATATGAGTTGTTGTAATAATAATTTTCAATTAATTTATTTAATCACATAATTCAAATAGAATCAAACTGAAATGCCTTCGATGTTTGAATAGAAATGTTTATTTCATGTTTGAAGAAAAGACAATACTTATATAGAGTAAGTAAATAAATTGAAAAAAAGCATTCGATTTTTCAAAGATCGATTCTTTGGTACCGATTTGATCAGTGAATCGATCCCTGCGCCGTTTAGAAAATCGATCCATCAAGATCGATCTTTTCCTAAAGATCGCCCAATCCCCTAGAATCAGGTAGTGTTGTGAAGCCGTGAGGGCAAAGTGAATGAATAAATGAAAATAATATCTGAACTGTAACAAGAACTGTGTCCTGAAGACTTTCCTGAACGCGGGGAACAAGGTACGCGCGATAAATACATTCGTGGTTTCCCTGTTGACCTCCAGTTTTGGAGCAGTCAAATGGGGTAAAACTGACCTGGGAAAACTTAAGAGGAAGATGGTGAAAGCATTGAGAGAGGACGGAATGCCTTTTGAGCACATGTACGTGCGTTGAAAAACCTGGGTTCATGTCGGCGCCAGTGGTTGTGTGGTTAGCGTAACAGCCATCACTATCCGATCGACCTGGGCTCAATCCCAGCTGGCGTCGTTGGGATTTTCCGAGGCGAAAAATTTCTGGTTGCGCCTTCCTTCGGAAGGGAAGTAGAAGTAGTTGGCCCGGCTCATGAGTTGTTGAGTCTGCTAGATAGGAACAGCTGGAGTCGCCTCCCTGATGTCGGTGATTGGCACGGAAATAGACCGACAAAAAATAAGCGAATATAAAAAAATGAGTTCATATTTCTTTGTTTTGCACCGTATTACAGATCAAAACTATTACGCACCAAAATGAATATATTTGAAGGTGGTTCAATGCAACGTTCGTCAATTCAATAACGTCAATTTTTGTAAATCCCCCAAAATTTATTTGTATCCCATACTTTATTACTCTATTATCGTATACAATTTACAATATTCGACAGTTGATCAGATGCAGCACTCGGAACAGGAAGGAAGTATATATGGTTCAGAAAGGAATAAATCCGAAAACTACGGGATGCAAGAAGTAGAATACATAGAAGATCTTCCGGAAGAAATAGAACGAGTTGTACAAGATGATAGTGACGAAGACTCAGAATTTGAGGAAGACGACATGAACGAATTCGGAAGTGTCCAGACAAAGGAGAAGAACAGCAACAAATATCTACCTACTAGGCAACGCAAGGAGATGGGTCGTGTTCCAGGTAATGTGCTTCGCGTTATAGAACAGTTGGACGGGTACAACATTGTGGAGATACTGAAGGAACGATGTTGTCGCTGTTTGAAGTTTTTCGACTCCATTGAAAAGCTTGATGAACATACGAAGCTGCACCAGGAAGAATCACTAGCCTTCGAAAGCTCGGACAAACCGATCAAGTACCAGTGCGATTACTGTCTGAAGCAGTTCGACATTGCGTTAGTTTACGTAGTGCATAAACGTATTCGGGAACAGAAACAGTTCTATCAATGCAGGTTGTGTGATTTTATTATCGATTCAGAATCAAGGCTTAAAAATCACATGCTCCACAATGACCAGCATGCGAAGTTTTTCAATCTAATTCGAGAGGATGTCAGCGATCGATATGATGTTGTGAAAGTACACGGAACTCGTTGCTGTGGTTGTGGCCGCTATTTTGACAGTGAGGAATCGTTGATCCGTCATTCCCAACAACATCATCCGAGAGATCCGAAAAAAGATTCACTTAAGCGTACGCATGTGTGCAAGATTTGCGATAAACGATGCTACAACAAATCGGAGGTAGAAGCGCACAGGAAAAAGAACGGCTCAACGGTGCGTTACTATTGTAAACTATGTCAATTCGGAACGCCTAACGAAGCGAGAATGCTTAAACATTTGTACAGCTCGATCCATAACCAAGCGTTGCCATCGATCGAAGTTAAAAACATTGAAGTGGGTTTTCGGAAGGCAGGAACTCTGCGGTATTGTTGCTTCGAAGGGTGTAACCTGCCGTTCCATGATTCCCAAAAAATGCAGGAACACATTGACGGATCACATCGGCAGGAGAGGGAGGAGAATATTGCCACTGTCGGTGGTGAGTATAGCGGAAATCGACTGCAGTGCGACTGCTGTTTTCTTGTTTTCCGAACGGTTGCACTGCTCAAACAACATCAGTTCAGCAATCGTGAGCCAAAGAGTTATGTGTGCTCTGTTTGTGGAGAGGCCAAACTTAACAAAACTGCACTCACAGCGCATGAGATGAGGCACACCGGTGAAAGACCATACGGTTGTTGTGTATGCGGAAAGGTAAAACCGATGATATCGAACTATCGCTGCACTTGTAGTTCTAATGAATGCTTTCATTCCAATTTACAGAGCTTTTCTTCACAAACAATACTCAACTCGCACATGAAGTGTCATGTGCCGAAACAGTATCAGTGCAACGAGTGCGGGGAAAAGTTTGCCCGTGGCGAAAATCTCAAGCGTCACATCCGCCACCGACATTCGGAAGCCACGTTCTGTTGTACCTATTGTCCCCGCAAATTGAAGACTCGCGAGGCCCAAGTTCTGCATGAACGATCTCACACAGGTGAGAAGCCGTTCTCGTGCCGAACAGAAGGATGCGAGAAGAGGTACGCAAGCATTACCGATCGAAGACGACATGAGATGGCCACCCACACGGGAGAACGTCCACACAGTTGCTCGTATTGTTCGGCGTCATTCGTGCGCAAGCGACAGTTGACAATCCATGAGCGGAAACATACCGGTGAAAGACCATTCGTTTGTGGCAGTTGCGGGAAAGCCTTCGTTGATGCACCTCTATTGAGGAGACACACCTGTTAAGTCTGCTATTCAATAACAAGAAACAAGATTTTTTTACCGGTTTTTATTCTTCGCAGTATGATGTTAAAAAAAATCTTGTGAATACCATTTTTAATAAACAAATTGAACCTACAGATATATAAACTTGACTCACGTTTAGTGTTCCTTAATTTTTCCTTCAACTTTAAAACATTTAAATTCTATTCAATCCACCGATGATTTGTCCGTTTTTATTAAATATTTTTTTTAGTTCGCCTTTGATTTGATGACACTGATCACACATGGCCTTTCAGCCAACAATTTTTAGACACAACGATTATAACGATTTCTCCTTCCTCTTTTGGTTTTACTGGTTGGAACTATTTAGTTCCAACAAGGAAAAACCGAGCTCAATCAAAACAACAAGTGTTTTTTTTTTCTTTATTATAGTGACTTTCAACACATTTCGGCTGGTTCGTCACTTTTACTTCCATTTTTGGAAGAATATCGGGAGTGAGAATTGAACTCGTGATCTCTGCGTGAGAGGTATGGATGTTACCACTACGCCAGATCGCCTCCACAAACAACAAGTGTGAAAATGTAAACATCTGTCATCGAGATCGATAATGTAGTTTATGCAAATAAGTACATCAATAATTTGACCTAGTACGACTGTAAATTGAAAATACGACGAATGGATCGTTCGAAAACAATGATGGGATTTGCGTACGTATCCTATTCGTTCGAAAACTAGAATAAGGGTGATTATTTTCAATGTTCACCCTGACTAGAAGTTTTTAGAATACTTTCATCTATCACACATACCATTTTTTGCATGAAAAAACAACAGTATGCGTTGTTTGTTACCGCTACCGGATTAAATGATAATAATATAGTTCCATAGTAGATATTTTATGATATATATAAAGCCTACATAGAGTGTTTTGAACATATTAAACAGTAAGTAAAAGATTCAAAAATAAACATCGAACAGTTTGGGTATCAAGAAACCACAATACTCGTCATACTCTATATCCCTTTATGGTCATGCAAGGTGTCGTCAGTGCACTCTGTAGTCATTATTTGTTGGTTTTTAATGCTTCTTGCGCATTGACAATTCGCTAAAAATTTGTGATGGCAAATTTTTACTTTACACAGAAACAGGTAAGCGATCTACTCATATGTTTTATATATGATAAGCTGTTTCGTAGGATTTCTTCATTGTTGCTACAGTTCCTGTTGTTATTGTTGCACATGCTTTTGCTAGGTGTACCACTCAGTATGGTGTTATTACCGCTGCCTCCAACAATGAATTCTCGAAAGTATAAAATATAGTATTATCCTGGTTCAAAGGTCCGACTGGTAATGCTAAAAGTGAAATGTATTCTGAATATCATTTTATAATTTGAGTTTCCTGCCATACTATTTTCCAAAAATTATCTGCGCTGTTTAGCCCCAATCTTCACACTCAGTTCCTCATAGCTCTCTTCAATAAAATGATTCGAGCAAACACCATATTTTTTGGTCTGGACACCAGGTATCAGGCAATAACAAAACAAACAACCCCTGCTCTACAAACGGTATTTCCCTTCATATTAAAGTGACGATGATTCTAGTGTACATATATATACACACCTGTCGAAAAGTGTCCGCTTAAATACTAGTTTACATTTACTTTCCTTAACTCTACACAAAACGCCTAATGTATATTACTGGGCGGAGAATCACGGCGGTAAAAATGGAAAGAGAAAGAATGAGGATGAGTGGAAGTTATTACGCTTTGCCTTCAGGCTTCCGCCTTGCTTGGGCAAGCGCAACTTAAGTGGGTCATGAATAAAAACGACCGACTCTTGCAACTTGTGACGAAGCGTACACATGTTGGTACAAGTGTGGTGTTTGGTTACAACATGGGCAATGTTTTCCGGATAAGTCATAAAGCGGGTGATTCATACTTTATGACATGCATATGGATATGAATTTGGGATGTTTGTTAACTGCATTTCACTGAGTGAGAAATGAGATAATTTGAATTGTGATAATAGGTTTGAATGTGGGAAAGGAATAAGGGATTCACGCTACACACATAGATATACACCTTGGTACCAACCAAATGTAAATATTGATATTTATATCCGCCAAAAATGAAAGAACTCTACCAGTCTACCTAATAAAACATTCCATTGAAACTCGTGTACTGGAATAGGATATTTTGCTCGTCTCGACAGTGACTGAAGCCGAGACGAAACGAGAAGAATTGCTCGTCTCGTTTTCTGGAATAGGGCCCTATTATTCCATTATTCCGGAAGATCTTCTATGTATTCTACTTCTTGCATCCCGTAGTTTTCGGATTTATTCCTTTATGAACCATATAAACTTCCTTCCCATTCCGAGTTATTTCCAGACATTCGTTGGAAAGCTACAGGCATTGCGCGCCTTTTTCAGTATATGCTAAATAGTTAAAGCGTAAACAACATAGGTTTTTAGCCACGTCGAATTTCGTACCAACGAATGTTTTTGCGGGGAGTGTTACTTCATGTGGAAGTTTATGGTGACCATGCTCCAACTGAGCGAACGTGTCAGACGCGTAGCGAATTCGTTTTTAAAACTGAGTCAGTGCCAAACTGACTCTGTAATAAAAAAACGTTTTCAGTTTCACGAATGCGGTGGTTTGTTGGTGTGCGTTATAGCGAATTCGTTTTTGTTCAGTTTCAACCCCAGTGCCGCACTAACTGCTGTCAAAACGTTTTTTTATTCACTCAGTTTCGCACTCAGTGTCGCACTAGTTCGCCCCGAAAGCTGTTAGTTTCGCACTGAGATGTTTCACGGGTTGGCACTCGGGTTCACCAATACAACTATACTGAACTGTCAAGTTCCGAATATTGTTTTGGAAAATCTAAAAATAAAGACTATGAAAATGGAAAACCTGCTGCTTTTGCTTTTGTATTATTGGAATCGTAATCCAATTCGGATTCTGATTTTGAAGAGTAGAGTAGACGGCATTAAGCTACGTGTGCTTTCATTGGGAGGTGAAAATAATGATGGATATTCAGGTGGAATAAACCTGCTTTCAAAATCAAAATTATGAATGAAAATTTACCTTCACGTATCGAATATTTATTTTATGTGATTAAATAAAAGTTTTTTTCCGATATCGCAGAATATTGAACGAAAACTGTGTCTAATGATGGTTTTATATTATAATAGTAATTATTTGTGGAACAAACAGGAAATGCATCGGCAAATGGTTAAGTGAGTGTCAGAACTACATGTGTTAGGTAATCAAACAATATTAAGTAAAAATTTTCATTCAAACTTTTATATGTTTACACTGCACTTGGCCCTTCTGATCTGATGGAGAACAATTTACCTCTCAAGCACTGATATCACCACCAGACGTCGACACTGTACATTTGCCGTCGTAAATATAATCAAATCAGACTATATAACGCACACCAACAAACCACCGCATTCGTGAAACTGAAAACGTTTTTTTATTACAGAGTCAGTTTGGCACTGACTCAGTTTTAAAAACGAATTCGCTGTTATATAGTCTGATTTGTTTATATTTGCGACGACAAATGTACAGTGTCGACGTCTGGTGGCGATATTAGTGCTTGGGAGGTAAATTATTCTCTATCAGATCAGAAGGGCCAAGTGCAGTGTAAAAATATAAAAGTTTGAATGAAAATATGAAGTAAAAATTGTTTGATTACCTAACACATGTAGTTCTGACACTCACTTAACCATTTGTCGATGCATTTCCTGTTTGTTCCACAAATAACTACTATTATAATATAAAATCATCATTAAACACAGTTTTCGTTCAATATGTTTCGGCAATATCGGAAAAACCCTCTTATTTCATCACATAAAATAAATATTTGATACGTTAAAGTAAATTTTCATTCATAATTTTGATTTTGAAAGCAGGTTTATTCCACCTGAATATCCATCGTTATTTTCGCCTCCCAATGGAAGCATGCGTAGCTTAATGCCGTCTACTCGAATATACTCTTCAAAATCAGAATCCGGATTGGATTACGATTCCAATAATACAAAAGCAAAAGCAGCATGTTTTCCATTTTCATAGTCTTTATTCTTAGATTTTCCAAAACAATACTCGGAACTTGACAGTTCAGTATAGTTGTGTTGGTGAACCCGAGTGCCAATCCGTGAAATATCTCAGTGCGAAACTAACAGCTTTCGGGCGAACCTAGTGCGACACTGAGTGCGAAAATGAGTGAATAAAAAAACGTTTTGACAGCAGTTAGTGCGGCACTGGGGTTGAAACTGAACAAAAACGAATTCGCTAGTGGTTTGCACGGTTTAAAAGTGGTAATTTTGACTTGGAAGACGAAGAACTTTCCGGACCGCCAAAAAAGTTTGAAGATGAAGAATTGGAGGCTTTACCCGATCAAGATTCGTCACAAACGCAACAAGAACTTGCAGATACACTTGGAGTAGCTCAGCAAACCATATCCGATCGTTTAAAAGCAATCGCAATGATCCGAACGATAGAACATTGGGTGTCGTATGAATTGAAGCCACGAGACGTCGAACGCCGTTTTCACGTGCGACCAGCTGCTCCAACGGCATAAAAGAAAGGGTTTTTTGCATCGAATTGTTACTGGCGATGAAAAGTGGGTCCATTACGACAAACCTAAACGTCGGGTTACGTATGGATACCCCGGCCATGTATCAACATTGTAACAAAGGCGTGTTACACCCTAACTGTCCGCATGGACTCGCTTAGTCCTCTCAGGGTCGGCTCAATCACAGCCGGTAAGATTAACGCGAAAAGGGGAAACACACGTGGATTGAATTTTTCGACGGCTTTTATTGAAAGAATCCTAATGTCTCTACTTCCCTAGCTCGTTTACAATTTACTCACAGGTGTTTGGTGTAGTGTGTCCATTTTATTGGATTCCTCGTGTCGAGACAGACTCACCACGCTAGTTATGGGGTACAGACTACGGGGCGTTGCTGATTAATGTGCGATTCACATAGAGCATTACGGAAAAGAACGTCCACGTTTCGTCGACGTCTCCATGAATTCACACATGCAGTCAATGCTTGCAGCAGCACCATCGCGTCAAATGTCAAACGAATGATTTATTTAATTTTATCCATAGTGTCGACACCTACAATACTTTCAAATTGCAATGCCCTTTTCCGAATCAGCATGCCTAGAATAAGTTCTAATTTTGGAAAAAAATCAGTGAAAATCATTGAATTATATTTTAAAATGCTTAAAAACCTGTAATCCCAGCCATTTTTCAATAATAATAGTATAAACACTGTTTTTCTCGGCTAGTCACGGATGATCTTGACTTATAAATTTGAAACTGGGAGATATATTGGCATAAAAAATGCAACCAAAATCAAAACAAAAGCCGAGACACAGCCGAGAATAATTGACGTAACGCGACGTGACGTAACGTGGATGTTGTATGTGAATCGCACTTAATGGTCAGCTGCATCCCAATAGGAAGTATCCCGCGTCGGGCACACGTACAGTGTATTGGAGACTACATCCCGATCAAGGCGCCTAGAAGTATATCCCAAGGCGCCTAGAAGTATATACTAAGGTGGGCCAACTTGCTAAAACCACTCTTCAGCCATCTTGGAAGTCTACTGTGTTTTGTTTGTAAACAAAACACAATACGCTATTGCCGCAGCTCGCTCCTGATCAGTCTGTCTCTTTCACGCTACAAGCAAATAATTCCCCTTCTACTTTCTTCCGTGCTGTTTTCATATACCGCTCCCCTATCCAACTTAGTGACGAAACGGCCTCACCTAGTACCATAGACCCGTCTTGGTATATCCTAAGGTGGGCCAACTTGCTAAAACCACTCTTCAGCCATCTTGGAAGTCTACTGTGTTTTGTTAGTAAACAAAACACAATATGCTAGTGCCGAAGTTCGCTCGTGATCAGTCTGTCTCTTTCACGCTACAGGCAAATAATTTCCCTTCTGCTTTCTTCCGTACTGTTTTCATATACCGCTCCCCTATCCAAGTTAGTGACGAAACGGCCTCACCTTAGGATATACTTCTATGCGCCTTGATCCCGATAATGACAATAAACTGTAATACTAACCTAGAGCCAACCGAGAGTAATCGATTACAAATTACTAACATAGCTAATAAGAAATATTGTCAAAATATTGTACTCCCGGCCCTGTCAAGCTTACGCTTATGAGCAACGATCAGCAACGATCTTTATTGCAGTGCCATTATCGTTCAAAAGAATTGCGCATATTTCGATGATCTATGGTTTGTTTAAAAACTAGTCTTTCTCAAATATTAAGCATTACTCTACCACCCCTGTTAAGTGACCTCTCGTAATCTACCTGAGCGAAGACTGTAGAAATATAAGGGAACGAATGAATTCGATGGTTTCAACCATATTTTTGTTATGACGATTTTGCGAGAGTAACAGAACCCTGACTGAAGTCAGTAATTAAGCGCGTGAATTTTAGCATTTTATTAGAATATAAATATCCGTTTGGGTAAAATTTGTCAGAAACTAATAAAACAATACATGGTTAAACAAAACATTACATCAATAAGATGAGGAAGATGAAGAATAATCATATTCTTCTTCACTGTTCTCGTCACTGTTGTTTTCCAGCATGAAGTCCAGTACATACTTGAGATCCACTTGCAGTGGACAAATTTTGATTTTCATCTCTAAATAATCTCCCATGTTGTGTGTGAAACCATATTCCTCCAGTTTATCCCATCGTGTTTGAAAATTGAACACATTCTTCTGATTTGCTTGGAAAACTCTTTCGTAGTGCAGACGTTTCTCACACTCTGTGTTGGGATGAGTCATTGTTAGCTCGATGTCGTATCTGCAATGTGATTTGAAATTATTATCCTGACCAATGAACATCCTACATAATGTCCTACATGCCCGGTGGTCCGTCAACGAGTGTCAGCTGGAATTCCGCAAACCTGTGCTTGCCATGTAAACCAAACGACCACGATGATAGCATTTTGTCTGTGAATTTTTTCAGATAGTTTTCATCCCAGTCCACACCGCTAAATTCCATAATGCGATATTCAAATGTTTCGCTCTCGCTGCAAGACAAAGCGTCGATACTTTCAACGCAAAAGTCAAACAAAAATGAAACATACCCTTTCAGCAGCTGAATGCGTCGTGCGTGTTTGTTCAATAAAATTTGCTGGATTGTGACCTTCGCTTTGTAATTGGCTGGCCGAATCGTATATCTAAAACTCAAATCTATTCTGCCTCTAGGCAATTCTTTGATGTCGATTAAATTTTCCACCCCAATAAAATCCACGACGGATTTTTTCACTCTGTAAGCCAGGGGTTGGAAGTTGCGTAACTCCACCACAACCTCGTAAAAACCAGGTTCACCGTAAAGCATCTCGACCCAAACATGCATCTTTTTAGAACTACCTTGCTCTCGATATCCATTGGGATATACTCGCATTCGCCAGATGAATCCCATTTCATCGGTCACACGCTCTGAGCAGACATGTTCCAGTTTGCATCGATGAATGTTTCGCAAGGTGAAAGTTCCCTCAACTGCCTTCGGTAAACCTTCAACAGGTTCCACCCGGCCTACCGGAATTTCTGTACTGAAAATATTATAATATATATACACACAAACATTTCTCCTACCAAATATTTAGTGTAATGAAGTACCATTCCACCTCCTCTTCCAATTCCAGCTCAGGCGTCCCCGATTCTGTCACAGATTCTGACTCATCCACCGGGGGCGAATACCCGCCATTCAAATCAAGGCTTCCCATTTCGATACCCAACTGCTCCATGTCGTCGAAGCAGCGCAACTTGATCAGTGCGTTGAGATGGGTTTTACTACATTTGGCACACTTGTTCCGTCTGGATGCATCGGTTGCCAGCAAACAATCCCGGATGCAGTCGAAGCAATACATCGCCGAGCAGGAAGGGCAAATGTGGGTGTTTTGCGGAAATTTTACGCAAATAGCACATTGGAAATTGGCGAGCAGTTGTTCCAATATTTCCTTGTTCGATTGTTGATTCGAACAACTCGACGATTGTGCCATTTTGGTTCGATTTTTCAAAACAAAAAATTTTGGCACACTTGATGATAAACAATGCACGTATAACAATAACGTAAACACTTTAGCACGGAACTTTTGTATCCGGGTATGACGGCGTAACTTTTTATAATTGAAACAGTGTTCTAACGAAAAGACAAATAAACGAATTTACATTTTCTTTCAATTTTATGCTTGTTTTTGAATTGTAATATCCGCTGTCTGTTTTATTTTCATGATCTCATAATTGTGTCACAATTCGCGTTGACGGCAGCAAGCTTCGTGTTCAATTGGTGTGAAGCCAAAATGTTGTAGGTTTTCGAGGCGGAGTATACACATTTTTACAATAAAAAATATAAATGAAAATTAACATTTCTGTAACAAAAAAGTTCTATGTTGTAGAGTACTATGTCTTTCGATATCGAAAAAAACGTAAATTGTGTTTAATAATGATTTTATATTATGATAATTAAATTTTAGTTGAAATTTAGAGACTCATTAAAAAGGCTGTTGAGATAGGGTCAAGACTACCTGTTTGAAACATTTGGAGAACATTAAGTGATTATTCTCATTCAAATTTTAACAATTTGAAACTGCATTCGGGCATACTAATCTGATAGAGAACATCTTTTCTTCACGCCAACTCAAAACTTTGGTAGATTCGACACTGTGCCACGGCGTTTTAATACGGTGGGCCAATACACTAATAGCGAATTCGTTTTTGAATGAGTTAGTTCCAAACTGACTCTGTAATAAAAAAAAACCTTTTCGGGTTCACGAATGAAACGGTTTGTTATATAGTCCGATTTGTTTATATTTGCGATGACAAATGTGCAGTGTCGACGTCTGATAGCGATATTAGTGCTTGGAAGGTAAATTATAATCTATCAGATCAGAAGAACCAAGTGCAGTGTAAAATTATAAAAGTTTGAATGAGAATTTCTACTTCATGTTGTTTGATCGCCTAACAGATGTGATTCTGACACTCACTTAACCATTTGTCGATGCATTGCCTGTTTGTTCCACAAATAATTATCATTGTAATATAAACTCATCATCAGACACAGTTTTCGTTTAATATTTTTTTGCAAATTCTCTTATTATCTCATTTCATCACATAAAATACATATTCGATAAATAAAATAATGTAGTAGTATAGGTAAAATCAAGACGCCTAGAAATATATCCTAAGGTGGGCCAACTTGCTAAAATCACCCTTCAGCCATCTTGGAAGTCTACTGTGTTTTGTTTGTAAACAAAACACAATACGCTAGTGCCGAAGCTCGCTCGTGATCAGCCTGTCTCTTTCACGCTACAGGCAAATAATTCCCCTTCTGCTTCCTTCAGTACTGTTTTCATATACCGCTCCCCTAACCAAGTTAGTGACGAAACGGCCTCACCTTAGGATATACTTCTAGGCGCCTTGGCTAAACCACGATAGATACAATACGGTAGCGCAACTTATGAAAAAGGCCTTTCAGCCATCTTGGAATTTGTATGTAAACAATTTGCAATATTTTGCAATATCTTTTTTTGCTCTTTGTGTGTGGAATTGTATTGGTGGGAATAAGAGCATTGAAAAGTTGAAAGGTATATCTTTTACGGTTAAAGTTAGGTTTGTAATATACTCTATCTTATTATATGTTTCAGCTCAAGAGAATAAATCGACTTTCGGTGTCGGTCGGTGATGGAGGTATTTTTCCCGCGTTTTGCAGTTAGAGACGTCGGTTAATTATTCGATTGTAAGGTTTCTGGAATTTCAAGTTTTCCTATATCTAATATTCTTTGTTTCTGTGTTCTTGGTTAACAAAAACCTAATGCCTTTTTTTGATGGGACATAAAAAGATTATATAAAAGGATTTCTAGGAACTTCCTGCGACTTGTTTTATCGTCGATATTGTTCAGCTCATATATTATAGAAAAAAAACCCAAGCTGTAACTGTAGAAATAACCATAAGCTACCAATTAATTTATAATTTACAGTTTACAATTCTTCCGCAAGTGCAATTATTTCACAAGTGTGTATATGCGTGACCATTATATTTAGTGAACAACTATACGAATGTCAAACATTTGTACTTTACTTTTGCACGTATGAATCTAACGACGAATATATCCACGAATAATATATGAATCCGTTCAATCCGGTGACAAAAGGACTAAAATCAAATAAGAATAGTCCGAAAATGATATTATGCATTATGTTTAATAAATATTCCACGCCACTAACATTAATTTATACATTTCATTGAACAATATTCTAAAATAGGAAAAAAAGTCACTTGTCCAAAAAAGTTACTCCTGTACGCGCGTCGGTGTCTCAGACCGAAGGTGGTGAAAAAGTGATATACGTCCCCTTCGTACCAACTTATACGATACGCTAAACGATGACGAACAATGAATGACGAAGCTAAAGAGAATCGCAATGTCGTAGTGTTGATGTTTTCTGAGAAATGAACGAATTATTGATTTCTTGGTCTCTCAGACCTATGCGCGAGTATAGGAGTGTTAACCGTCATGGTGTTTCGTCGAAATTCATCGGATATGCTAAATCATGTACGGAGGAACCATAAAAATGATTCCCTGGTGGTAGAGGAGACCGGGAAGAAGAATTCAGGGTCTGCAGGAGTAAAATGCGGACTTAAAGAAGGTGGTCTCAGCTCCCGTTCTAAAATAGTAGTATTCAAATTCAGAGTGCCGAGGAAAATATACCATACTAGTGGTCAATGATTCTATAAATGTACCTCTTCTGTACTAGTAGCTATAATGACCAAGCAGGAATATTCAAACAAATCAGCTATTTCAACAACATACATAGAACAGGTAATTTTAAACAGAAAAAAATTTATGTTGGTAAAATAATAATGTTGTGCATCATTCTCATGGTGTGCTTTTTTCTCAATCGTCCTCAAATGAAATAGTAAATTTATCAATATACTAAAATACCACCTCATTCAAAAACAATTATTCTGCACCATGTTTATTTCAAAATTATATTTAATGTAACTTTTAAAATTATGACATCATACTTTTTTATTATAAATATGTCTGTTCTTTTTGATTACAAGAAATAAATATTCGCTCGGTCAATCAAATACTGAAAAACAATTATTCGAATGAATCGAATATTCAAAAATGACCCCACGATTAATCGTCAATTGTCAATAAACGCAAAATTTAGACATCTCTATTTGCAGTCAAATCCCTTTCCACAATCCTCTGTATATTTATACCGTTTCCCCTCGCGCACTTATTGACGACACGGTCACACCTTTATTCCACACATCTTGGGCTAAACCAAGGTGCCTAGAAGTATATCCTAAGGTGGGCCAACTTGCTAAAAGAACTCTTCAGCCATCTTGGAAGTCTACTGTGTTTTGTTAGTAAACAAAACACAATACGCTTGTTCCGAAGCTCGCTCCTAATCAGTCTGTCTCTTTCACGCTTCAAGCGAATAATTCCCCTTCTGCTTTCTTCCGTACTGTTTTCATATACCGCTCCCCTAACCAACTTAGTGACGAAACGGCCTCACCTTAGCATATACTTCTAGGCGCCTTGGGCTAAACCACTCTTCAGCGATCTTGGAAGTCTACTCCATTTTGTTTGCAAACTAAACACAATACGCTAGTGCCAAAGCTCGCTCGTGATCAGTCTGTCTCTTTCACACTACAGGCAAATAATCCCCCTTCTTCGTACTGTTTTCATATACCGTTCCCCTAACCAAGGTGTTACGGACCCAGATAGCGGGGCCGGCAATAACAAATGCAAATGTAAAAATGAAACGCAACAGGCGCATTTGTATGTAAACCAATACCAGCGAAAAGGGACTGTTTCTCTTTCCATCTTTAGCTTCCAGAAGATAAGAGTGCGCATGATTTATGGAACTCAAAATATGTAGAGCTTGAATGATATGAGAAGAGGCACATAGCAATTATCAATAAACAAACCCAAGTGGGCTATGTTAGACTCAGCTTGGACGAACGGTAAATACGTTCGAAAAGTCTAGGTCCTTTCTTAACCAGATGTTGATAAGAAAGATGGAAAAATAACATGTTGCACTTGTTTGTTTAGGTTCCCGTGCGTTAGGCAAAATTTAATTGCTTTATCGCATGAGCGCGAATAGGACAAAGAATAGGAATAGAAAATTCCTGCGCTGGTAGATAAGATAAGAACCGCACGAACCAAAGCGGGTAGGATTTGTATGTAACAAATAATCAGGCAGTAAATATTTTATTGGACCCTCTAGGTGAGGGCAAAGGACCGCAAAACGAGCGGATAGAATTAGGTAGGTAAACCGACACCACTCGGTTGTCTGAGTAGGGAAGGGAGATCCTTTTTCTCCCTCACAAACTTAGGCTGGGTAAGAATTTCGGATATATAAACTCGGTATTCTTGCTCAGCAAGTTCCATTCTTTGTGTGGACACCGACTGGACAACATCGTTGCTGGACGGGCTGGACGGCGAGGGATCGAGTGCCTTTCTCAAGGCAAGAGGGCGGAGGTGGTAGCGCTGGAGTAGAATAGAGTAGAGTTTTCAAAGGGCCTTTCTCAAGGCTAGAGACGAATGAACTGCAAAAGTTTAAAGTCTCTATAATACAATACCTTCCTTCCTTCAGCAAGTTAGTTCAATTCAGAAATCAGTTCAACAAGTTCAATTCGTTCTAATTTCCGAAATCATTTCCAAACGTTGGCAACAGGCGCCACGCATTGCAAGTAGAGACGTCGGTTAATCGTTCGATTAATTCAAATAATCGAATATCGGAAATTATAATCGATCAACTTTGTATCGAATAATTTGAAATCAAAATATGAATACATCGTATAATTGTCACTGTAATTGCGATTAATGAAAGAAAGAATCTTTCTCAAGGTTAATGCATTTTTAGACTAAGAATTAGGCTATATAATGTCTTCCATCCAACATTTTTATCCAACCATCTAACATCGACAACCCGATAGACCACGCGACCAGAATGACAACGTGAAACGTGATTATTTAAAAAAATAAATGTTCGTTCGGTTAATCGAATATTGAAAGACAATTATTCGAATGAATCGAATATTGAAAAATGCCCCAACGATTAATCGATAATCGAATGAATGAAAAAATTAGACATCACTAATTGCAAAAGGGTAAATATAATATACACTGAGAGAAATAATTAGTAAATATAACGAATTTTTTGGTAAATACTATACTACCAATCTATAGTCATTTTCGACCGTACTAATAAACACATATGTCAAGCAGAACCATGATTCGGAAGCCCAATATCGGCTACATTTTCTCGCCGAAAATGCACGTATCAGAATTATATCCTTATTATACCTCCGTATTGCCTTATGGGAACAATGAAAATGGTTAATACGCGCTTTTTTCACCAATTTTCAGATATGACAATATCCAAGCTTACTAATGTTATCGAGTAAAATATACTAATCTCTGGTAGGGATGCGGGTTTGTTGACAATATGTACAAAAAATTTGTACATTCTACTAATTTTGCATTACCAAATGTATTTAGTAGTTTTCGACCGAGGATTTTTCTAAGGGTATAATAGACTGTTGACTATCAGATTAATCGGCCGTAAGGCAGTTTTCAATTGCTAAAATTTGCATGAATTTTTTTTTCTTGGCGTGATTTACCTACTAGAAGTATGTTGTTGTGACCCTGATTTAAACTATTTTCTATGAATTTTCAGATATTCTTACCAAAACTTACCATTTTTTTTTATCTTCGCTTCTTTTTCGTCGGCCTATTTTCCGCCACTTTAGTGCCAATCACCGACATCAGGGAGGCGACTCCACCTGTTCCTACCTATCAGACTCAACAACTCATGAGCCGGGCCAACTTCTTTTACTTCCCCTCCGAAGGAAGACGTAACCAGAGATTTTTCGCCTCAGAAAATCCCAACGACGCCAGCTGGGATTGAACCCAGGCCGATCGGATTGTGAGGCTGTTACGCTAACCATACAACCACTGGCGCCGTCAAAACTTACCATTATAATATAAAATTATCTTTAGAACACAATTTTTGTATGATATTTTTTCACTACTTGCAAGCAAAAGTAATTTTCATTTACATAGAGTATTATATTGATTTGGGAAAAACAATTGTCATTCATAATTTTTATTTTCAAGTTGTGTTCATTTCTTCTGTAAAGCCATATTGTCATGCCTACTCCCCCATTTCGTAATACGAAGCTCAATGCCGTCAACGCGGATTAGTTGATGATGTTAGAGTAGCGCGATGATACTTGGGAGGGGCGAATTCGGAACCATACGAGTCAACTCAGTTACATGTGTTTGTCGATGCAGGTGAAGAGGCCTATGGATGCGTGGCTTACTTCCGGTTAATTGACGAAGAAGTTATTCGTTGTGCGTTCATTAAAGTAAAAGCAAAGGTGGAACCGTTACAGTATCTATCCATACCACGGGAAGAATTGGAGGCTGCTGTATTGGGAGCACGTTTGTCTAAAATAATCCGAGATAATCATTCAATAGTAATCAAACGAATATGTTTTTGGGCTGACTCAAATGCTGTTTTTCCTGGGTGAGAACAGAACAGAGAAAATATAAGCCATTTGTGGCTCACCGTATAGGAAAGATTCTGAGCCTCACAAACCCTGACGACTGGTGCTGGGTTCCTACAAAATTCAACATCGCCGATGATATTACAAAATAGGGAAAGGAAACAGAGTTAAAGTCGGATAGTCGATGGTTCCGGGGACCAGAGTTTTTATATCATTCAGAGGAACACTGGCCGGAACAGAAACAAACCGCGACAGACATAGTGAAAGAACTACAAGCAAGTGTACTGTTAAATGAGATTGTATTACCCAAAGGATTGGTTCAACGGATACAGCACATATCTCGATGGAACGTTTTGGTTCGTACATTGGCGACAGCAATCCGATTCGTCTCTAATTAAGGAATGCGTCGAGTTAAAGGAATGCCTATTGAGGCATTGTCTTCTTCAAAACGATTAAACGGTAGAATACAAATGCCTGCCGTCGAAGTACCGCTACGGCAGGAGGAATACCTGGCGGCCGAAAATTGTTGCACAGAGTGAAGAATTCTCATACGCTGTTAATGTTCTTATGAAAAACAAAGAACAGAGAGAAGTAATTCAACTAGAACGATCGGATAAATTGTATCAACCGTTGTTAGATGAGTTTGCAATTGTCAGAATGGGTAGGACAGGAAGGACAGAGCGAGCAGAATATACGACATTCTATGCGCGCCATTCTTCCAAAAGAGCACATGGTAGCTTCAAAACTGGTAGAGTATTATCACAGATTGTGCGGTCATGGAAGCAGGGAAACAGTCGTCAACGAATTTCGTCAACGGTTTTACATCCCTTGTCTTCGATCGATAGTCAGAAAGGTTATGAAAAACTGTCAGTGGTGCACGATCCAAAAAACCAAACCTGCAACGCCACGCATGGCGCCCCTTCCAGAACGACGGTTGGCGGCCCGAATGGATCCATTTTCTTGCGTCGGGATCGATTCGGTCCTTTAGAAGTTTCCATCGGACGACGAAAGGAAAAAAGATGGGTGGCATTATTCACGTGTATGACGGTACGTGCAATTCATTTGGAGGTGACATACAGCCAGACGACGGAGTCGTGTAAAGTGGCGATCAGAAGGTTTGTGAAACGACGTGGCAGTCCTATCGAAATCTTGTCGGATAACGGGACGAATTTCGTATGAGCGAGTAGAGAGTTGGCATCGGAGATTCGTAAAATCAATGTCGATTGTGCCGATACATTTACAAGTGCTCACACTCGATGGAACTTCAATCCACCGTCTGCACCGCATATGGAAGACCCAGAAGCAATTACGCCGAATTATTTCCTGCGGGGACGCTCATCGAGAATTCAGGTAGATATGGCGAACGCATTGAGGAGTGGATACAACCGTGAACAATACTTAAGTGACGCAAAGTGGTTTATAGAATACCGACAGATATTACTACGAGATTTGGTGTTCATTGTAAACGGAAATAAGCGAAATACTTGGAAGCGTGGAGTGGTAACTAAGGTCTTCCCGGGAGCTGATGGAAGAGTTCGTTCAGCTTCTGTACGTACAAAAGCTGGTATGAAAACGAGACCATCAACGAGTCTGGCAGTACTGGAAGTATAGAGGTAAATCCGGTAGTGATCCTGATTAGGATCTCTACCAGGGTTGTAGCGCTGCACTGATTTTAGTATTGTTGAGCCCCTCGTTTCTATGAGTATGAACGTCAGTTTCAACACAACTCCCGTGTGTAGAATCTGAGTGTCTTTTCATATGTGTATGTTTCGGATGAACTGCAAAGCGAATGCTTTTCCCCTTTCCGATTTCACTGCTAGCTATAATTGAGTGCCAGATGTAACCCGACGGCTCAATTTAGCCAAGACACGTCTCAGAAAATGTCTTAGACACTCGTGTGAGTTTTTTCTAAGAAATTCACGTTTCCTTAACCGGAAGAGTTTTTGGCGGGTTTTCTTGGTATTTGAATTCGGAATCCGGCGAGCGACTCGATTTAAGCTGCGCTCGGGAGAATAAAGATAATCGCCCGAAAATGTTTGAAAAGTGGACAGATGTAGGCAAGGGGGTTGAGGGTAAGACTACGTATTATTAATATCGTTAATAATTGCGTAGTTCCGGTCCTTTTGATCATTGCGCTGATCTGAGGACTTCGAAGAAATATTCTTCCATTTCAACTTGGCCCGTGGAAGAGGCAGCAGTGTGTAGTTCCGTTTGTGAAATCGCGAGTAGTTCAAAAGGTAGTTGGTACTTTTCACGCCATAGTTAGTGTAGCTCATTTGTGTTTTTTTTTCTTTGTTTGTTCTTTTTCTTTTGTTTTTTAGTGAGCGCAGTTAGCTCAATTTTAAATTTAAAATTTACTCCTCCAGTGCGTAAAAGTTCAAATTCAATTGGAGGTAAGCATTGGCTTTTTTTTTTTGCAAAATGTGGCTTTATGGTAAATGGCTTGTGTGTGCGCTTTTTTATGTGTTGTTTCTAGGTGGCACCACTTCTGACCCCACGGCTACGTTGGAATTGGCCCTCTCCGTCAACACGAGGGCCCCAGCAAAATTCTCGCGCTCCCGGCGGCTCGTCATCAGCGGAAGTTCATCGCTCTTCGCCGCCGTACCACGTAAATCCATGGTAGTGAGTACCCATTTTTATTTTCCTTTTAACATGCGCATGTAGGGAAATAATACTCAACACGCTAATAATGAGAGGTGCGCTATAGAGCGCAAGAACAGAAGCAACACCACACAAAAGTACACACACAATAGCCATTGAATGTGAGTGAATGGAGAAGCCATAGCAGTATGACTAGAAAGTCAACCTCCATTATCAAATCTTTTTGAATGTGCCTTTAGTGTAGTGAGCTAATTGCTATGTCTGCAAATCCAATGATTTGATGTTCGAGTCTGGAGTTAGATAAAATTTTTCTGTTATGTTATAAATGAGTTGAATTAGTTTTTTGTCGTCACGCTGTTTTCCTGTAATAAATGTTGAGTTGAATATTTTATAGTCTGAGTTATTTACTGGCTAGCGGTGTGGCCTAAGTACCGGCAACTGATTTTTTTGTTGTTGTAAAGGTCTTGAGTCTGCAAAGAGACTCCTTTTTGTTGCAGTTAGTTGAACTCCTACGCTCCGAAGCGAGCTTCGTTGTGGACAATATTTTCGCTCATTGGTCCGCTCATTGGCTCATTGGTGAGGAAAATTTGCTGAAATTTGTGGTCTGGGGATCGGCCCACGCACTCTCGGGCTTTAATCTTGTCCTCTGGACAAGCGGTGTTCGGGTTCACTTTACAGCGCAGCTCAAATTGAGAAACAAACCGGGTTTTGGGGGAAGAAAGAAAAAGACGGGTGGGTAATGTCGGGGACATAACCGGAGTGACGTAGGACTATGCAAAGGGGACAGCTTTTGTTAAATATATATTTTAAATATATTGTTTTATTTTCTTCACCTACGTGAATACCTACCTATCTACCTGAAAAATGGATTAGTTTACTGTTTACTCTTTATGAATATGTTAATGGTTCTGAAAAGAACCTTTGGTGTTGTGTTTTTGTTATCACTCGATATTCCCATCTTGTTCGGCTAAACCTTCCTGTTTAGCGATTTGTTGTCACTCGCCACAGCTTTCACAGTTGGAAAATTTCTTCCCATCCAGCTTGTGACATATTTTACAGTATATTACATTCAATGACACGTCGCATTACCACTACTCAGTGTCGGATTGGAGGTAATTTTAACCTGTAATTGAACATTTGCGATGACAGTGGTACAGTGTCGACTTTTAATGTGGGATCATAATTTGGATCTCTATGTTTACAAAAATGTCCAACTAAATAAGTCACATTACATGTCCGTCCAATAAGCTAAATGTCGAACTAATTGTAGATTACTGTACTTTCAATCTGGAAACAATTTAAGAATTGGTGAAAATTGAATAATCAGGAAAGTCCCCAACTATCAATAAGCTCAGAACAACTGCCAAATTCACATACTCATCAAATCCTGGCAAACAAATTATGAAAACATCAATTTGTGTTTTATTATTATTTTGGATAATGTTTTAGAAAGCATTGAACTTTATTTCCTAAACTCTTTTTTGGAAGGTTTAATGGCCCTGAAAAGCGCCTTGTTTTATGGAATGGTTCCAATTTAGAAAACTTAGTACTCGTGGTTTTGAAAAAAACCATTTCGAACGCCCTCGATGCCGCCTTGTTCTGGATTTGCCACCAAAGCAGTTTGTATAAAGAACAAACTTTTTTCTTCTGCTACCTGATGCCGTTTTGCGATTGCGTTTGCCACTCGCCATTCGCTGCAACTGCCTGTTGTCTTGATGTCCGCCGAACCGAATGTGTTATGTTCCGAATGCAGGTTTTCTTATCGTCGCGAGCAGCTTTGCCAGCCAACTCGATCACTCCGGCGGCCGAAACTATATAACGCCGGCTAGGTGGACTGGTACACAGGTACTAACGCGCTCGACCTAGCTACCTTTTCCGGTGCAATTGGCGGATACACCTACGGGAAATTGCAGACCACCACGGTTCGAGCGGGATTTTGCCTTTCCCTTCACTTTTCCTCCTTTGCCATATCCAACCATGGCTGCTTGTGTTGGTTTGTTGATGTGAGGTGATGCGAAACGATGTGGTGTACGGTTCGGATGAGAATGATCGTTACGGCAGCGGAGAGGGGATTTTTAAGCTGACTGGCTGGCTCGAGAATTACGCATGTGTGAGACTGCGACCAATGTTTCCCTCATTTTTTTCTTTTTCCTTTCCAATCGTGCTTCATTCTATTTCGCTGCTGCTCTGGTTGCCCGTTTTGGTCGGTACGATTTGAGGAGCACAAAATGGACCAATCAAAAATGGGCACATAGTGTATTTGGACAATGCTTGATATTTCACAATTATTCAATTATTTATCTCAAGAAAAATGAAATGTTATTCGTTATGATAGATGCGTAGATATATTTCCTATCAATTGATGCAAAAACCTTTGCGATCTATTGAGAAATGCTCGAGTTATAAGCGTTCCAAATCTTGCATTTTTTCCTACTTGTTCAGTGCCTAGATTTCCATTTCACCCCCTATATCTTCCGGTTAGACGTAGTCCTACGTCAAAAACCCGCCCTGGGAGTTCGATTCTCATTGGCCGGGCAACCAAAAACACGGCGGTTGGCCTCCCTTACGGGAGTGGCGCTTAAGCCAACTGCTTGACTGCGCAGAGCCCCGGTTAGGAAGGACTCACACGCCTAGAAGGCGTGTCGGGTTACAGGGTTTACGGCCGGGGGATTTTTTGTGTCCAACGTTCAGTGTATGCAAGATACCAATCAGATACAGTGAACTCTGTAGTTAACGGAGATAAATACAGGAGTAGGAGCTGACATATATGTTTACGTTTTGAGAACGAAAAGATATTGGCGAATAAAAGGTTGAATTAAGTTGTAGAATTGAAAATAGAATTGGATACTTTTGATATAGAAACGAGAAATTAAAGAGAAAACTAAAATGTAAGTGGAAATTGAAATTTATACTGCTTATAGTAAATAGAAATATAATTCTAGCTTTGAGTGCTACAAACAACAGTACTTCAAGGATTGTTTTTTCACGACCGAAACAATAATACTTGTCATGGTAGAATAACTTACATGAGCCTGTTTGAATACAAATGATTGTTCCTTAATCTACTCAAGGCTCTTGAACTAGAGCTAGATCCAGTGTCTTTGATGAACCTTCTAGATAGCACGCTCCACGATGCTTTAGCGTGATGACGTTTAATTTGCAGAACCGTAGTGCTCTGCATTGGATGGATTTTCCGCTCGCTTGGATTGAAGAGACGGAATCTCATCTTTTCCACAAAGCTTGATCGAAGTTCCTAAACCTTTTGCGGTAGCCACTGAGTTGATACTTTTTGACCCAAAAATTGCCAGATTGGGCTTTTTATGGAATTCTTTTAAGTCATGCCAGATACATTTTTATCAATATCATTATAATTTTCTATATTCAATAATAAATTAACTCACATAGTTGAGTGCAAACCTACGCTTAGATTTTCCGGATTTTGGAAAAACATATTACTGGGACCAGGTAGTACGGGTGTGGATTCTACTGGAGCATGCAGCGGGAGAGGAGATGTCATTGTGGACTCTCCCACTAGCAATTGGGAAGATGCTACCAATGATGAAGCGGTGTCTGAAGTAGTTCTACTCTCCGCTGGATGTGACTCTAGATGTCTCCGGAGAGCTGCTCTCTGACTGAAAGTACGATTGCATATTTCGCACCGGTATGGTTTAATGCCTGAAACGATGGAATGTCGCAGAAGTTTATCGATCATTGCAAAAAAGAACGGTCACCTAACCTGTATGGGTACTTTCGTGATCAAGTTGAAATCCCCTTCGTATGAAAGTTTTTTCACAGTAACTGCATTTGTATGGCTTGATACCTTAAACGGTGATGTAGATGTTATACATTTTTCAAATTTTAAATTTATTATAGTACCTGTGTGTTTACATTCATGCTCCAGTTGCAACCGTTTGATTGTAAAAGTCTTATCGCAATAGCTGCATTTGAACGGCTTGATACCTAAAAGAAACATTTAGCATCACTAAATAGATCAGATGTCAAAGAACCACTTACCCGTATGATTCATCTCGTGTCTTTGACGATTGGTATGGTTTGAAAAAGACATCGGACAATGCCGACAAGGGTACGGCTTCTCCCCGGTATGCCCCCGCATATGATTTACTAGGTAATTTTTCATTTTGAATGATTTATCACAAACTTCACACTGGAAGGGTAGTGGCGCATTGGTGTGTTTATGCTCGTGGATCGTTAGTTGGGCCTTCTGGAAAAATCCGGCACCACACGTGGTACAAACGAAAGGTTTCTCATTGGAATGGCTTCTTTTGTGAACCTTTAATGAATTTTTGCTCGAAAAATTCTTCTGACAAACGTCACACGGAAATGGTTTCTGGTTGAAGTGATTCAATTCGTGATTAGCAAGCACATCTTTCGTTCGGAATTTGAGCCCACATGTAGTGCATTGATGGATTAGTGGTTTCGAGTTTCGCTTCCGGTGGCGACGGAGCAATCGTTCCGATGGAAACCTCTTGAAGCAAACTGGACACTCCACCGGTTTCAGGGTTGAATCTTCCAACTCATAAGCACGTTTATTGATTTTATGGGCTTCATGTCCATGCTGGATTAGCAATTCTTCGGTACTGAAAGGCTTTGAGCAGTTCTGAACGCAACATAAAATTTCACCGTATTCTTGCTTGATTTTCTCCTCAATATTTTTAGGATGTCTTTGGGCGTGCATTCTTCTACCAATGCTATTCATGAAACGCACTTTACATCGAATACATTCGTAGAGTTTTCTAAGAGCCTTAACATTCTTCAGGTGACGATTCAAAGCAGATGCCTTATTAAACTTTCGTTTACAAACTGCACAATGGATGATATCAGTTTTCTTTACGCTATGTCTTTTGTGGATCTCTACATGCGCTTCGAGTTCTTCTAAGCTATCAAAATATTGATAACAACTACAGCATACGAAACTGGTTTCGGGCAATGTGATTGTTTGGAAGATTTGTAACTCTTTTTCACTAAAACTATCGTTATCATTCTCTTCATCCGAATAATCGTCACTTCTAACAGCAACTCTCGATCTGCGTTTTTTCCTAACCACTCTCTCACCAAACTCGGGCATATAGTCATCATCGAGCGTATTTCTTCGAGTCTTTCGTGTCCGTGGTTTCATGATTTCCAACTTCATGGATTCCGAAGATGAATCGAGCCCAAAATCAAAATCTCCCTGGCTAACTTCGCCGGCACTATCCTTGCTTTCGTCCAGCGATTCCGTTTTCACTACTACCACTTCAAATTTAGACTCCTCTTCCGGTGTGTCGTTTTTAAGGTGTCTCCATTTGGTATCTGACTCTTGGACTCTGCACACGAAAGCAACCACCAGCTGCACGTCCTGTACACATGAAGCGCATATTTGATCCGGCAAGCCGTCGTCCTCGGCGAGCTGCAATGGATTTTTATTTCTCGAATCAGCAAAATATCGCACCAATGTTTGACCTGGACAATGAATACCTGTACGTAACAACTTCGTGAGATTGTGTCCGCAATAGTTGAATCATTGAGTTGCGAAAATATGGAGATAAAATGTTCATCTTCCTCTTTCATGCAAATTCGACAGATTTCCATGTTTGTTCTCATCTATTCGATCTTTAGCTTCTTTTCCAATCTATAAAAAAAAATTCCAATTTAATGGGATTTCTTTATTACTGACTGATTTTTCACTTTTTTACTGATTCTAGCTAAATTAGTTTCCTTTTGTGTTCATATTTATGCTCGCCGACTGGCAGTTTTTATTAATTTCTTATTGTATTTTGCTTACTATATGACTGCTCGCAATTTTCATATTTCTTCTTTGGAGAAGCTATTTCAAAACACCATCACGAGCAATATGTACATTTTTTCACGGGTCGTAAACACTGTGAGGTTGACGTCTCAGGGGTTGACACTGTTTTATTATCATTCGGTTCTATTAACACTGTGGTACACGAAATGCTCGGATTTGCAGCACTAATGGTTCCTCATACATATTTATTATACGTGAGAGGCATACTCTGGGCCCTGTTGCATAATCAAAATTTCACTAATAATATTAGTCTTGTAACTTGTAGATTCCTGTTGCATAATGAATGAAGAAGTACAAATCTACAAGTCTAATATTACAAGTTGTATGTATTATTGAATGTTGCATAAACAAAATACAACAGCAAATTAATAGTTTCGACTTGCACTTTTTTCTACAACTTCGAGTAAACCCGTAATTTCATTTACAAATCGGATTTTTTAAATGATCAATTTTAAGTTTGAAGTTTTCGAGTGCGGAAATGTACTGTTTCAACGTTTTAGATGACCCGAGTAACGAAAAAAAGTTGTTTTAATTAATAAAACTGCCAAACAGTGAAAACAAATTTCACTTTTCATCATAAAGCTGATTTTTTGCAGCGCTTCGGATGACTCCAGCGAAGATAAAGGAAATTTTGTGAGTAATTGGTCCTTACATCGAGCTTTCAAACCGTGAAGGCATTCAATACACGCCAACAATTGAGTACAACCTTACATTGGCTCGGCCAAGGAAACCAATCCAATAATACTGGGATATGTTCAAAAATTTACACATCATCAGTGGAAAAAACCATAATATCCATAAACAAACTGTGATTTCACAGAAAAATGAGGTGTTACTAATAAAACAATGAAGCGTTACTAATAAAAAAGTACTAATATTATTAGTGCGATGCATGATTACTATGCAACGCAGATATTGAAATTTGTAGCTTCTAGACTCGTAACTTGTAACTAATATTATTAGACGGATTACTAGAAAAAAATTGGATTTACTATATTCTGATGGTCTTTTTCTGCGATCGATTCAGAGTCCATACAGCTGAACAAATCCAATCCTGATTCGAGCTAACACATCAGGTCCTTCATAATCGGTCGAACCCAAGGGGTCGATATCGACCACTTTGAAACTGTTATAGACGATGAAACATTCGTCAAATTGTCAAATAACTACCAGGACAGAAATTTCATGCTGAGATGTTTTATGTAGCCAAAGGCCATGGAGGTGTTCCCAAGAAATTTTTTTTTTTGCGGACAAGTTCACCGGTTTTCATTGAAACTAACAAGATGAACGTACCATATATCAACGAATGCCTAGAAAACTTGTATTGTTTATGAGATGCCACTGGGTTCCATTAAGTTTGAGCCGGATTTGGCGGGTTGCCACTACAGAAAAAATAGAGGGGTTGTATCCGAGACACGACCGCTTAAGACGTAGAACTACGCAATCTTTTTTTGAAATTTGTTGGTTTATCATTTCAGATATTATTTGCGAATACGTCGAAATTTCATAAATAACTCTCTAGTAAAAAGTTCCGGGGATTTTGAAAAGGTTTAATGGCTTGCGTGGTTTTGTAGAATCATTTCGAGAAGCAACGATTCTTTATTGCCTTTGCGAGAACAATACACTAATTGGTCATATGTCGCAATTTGTTTCTTTATATCAATACACGCATTGCACTGAGTAATTAACCAGATGCATCTTCCGTGCATCGCCATTCAACAAGCATCAAACACGCGTCTAACAACATATGCACACTGTTGCAGCGATAAAAATGAAACATCGCGAGAATGGCCGTTTATGAAAAATCGTTTCTCGACTCTCGGTCAAAACCATCAACAATGCTAGGAGTTTGATGCATCAGAACAGCGCGATGTGCACGAGAGCAAATACTAATGGCAACTAAAAGTATCGAAGGTGTGCTATTCACATGTACAGGAAATGAACAAGTTCTAAGTTTCGTGCAACGAAAACAAGCAACACACACGCAGCCAAAAACTGATGGCTAGAAGCGACCTATAATCATTTGCATTATTTTCTTTTTTGCCTGCTTTGCCATGGGTCGAATGGTTGTATTAATTGCAATGCCAGATGCACTTCAAGTTAAATATCCGCTAGCGTTCGCCGCTCGAGGCGAAAAACATAAAACACAAAACGAGCAGAATAAGCGACCTTTGTTGTTTTAGGCACAGAAAGATTCCGAGAATTTACCTCAGAGAAGATGCAATACTTATACGCTAGAGTTGATGGACAGAACAAATGTATGGGGAAACGGGAATGCTTCCAATTTTGCAATTGCAAAAACAACTCAAACGGAATATAAAATGGAATTTTATCAAGTCTTTCGAAAATTTCGAATCGATCAAAATACAGAATAGGGGTGTTGGTCTTCCGATACTCAAGCCGTAACAACAGTGGTATCACGATAAAGGAGTAATCGTCATCGAGAAAGAGATGAATCTCCAAATTGACCTGCAGCTTGTGTAGAAGTTGACGAAATGTTCTAATTTTCTTTCGGAAGGATTTAAATCGCGAGCCGTTTTTACCTGCTGTAGGTAAAAAAAGTTGCCGCTAAAATCTTTCGCGAATGCTATCAGTTTTCAAAAACACGACTGATCTGGAACCACTGTCGACAAGATTATGCGCAATCATCCCGATCCGCTATCGACAAAATTGCGCACACTCATTCCGAACCGGTATCGATTGAGTGCTGCGCAGTCATTTAGAGTCGCTATCGACAGAATCTTGCGCAGTCATCTCGAACCGCTATCGACAAAATTTTACGCGGTCATTTCACACCCTTAGCATTATATTTTTCCATACGGTCGTCCCAGGTCGTCCCGGTCGTGCTTGTTTGTGCGGTCTTCCCGATCCGCGTTTTTTAAATTTTCTTTTGTACACGACGGTCGTACAGAGGACTCGTCAAGCGAATGAAATCACGACTTTCGTCCAAATCTTCGAACCACGCTCTCGTAAACATTTGGAAGTGTACCAAGTAGCTTGTCACATCATGAAGGTCCTCTGACCAGTGCTGAAAATATTCACATTCACGACATTCATATTCGGCGAATTTCTGCCTTCCTTGTATTGATAACCTACTGCTCAAGCGAGAGTCGATAAATATGGAACAACACTATCAATGAACCCCAGTGGAATGAACATCAACATCAGCTTGCCATGAAGTTCATTTTTCATTTGCATCTTCTTTTTCGTCATGGTATTCGTAAGGTCGAAAATGAAGATCATTGCGTGTTAGGGAAAATCAAAGCATAAAATTCAGCGTACCCAATTGAGAGTGAAATCGATTAATGGTAAAGGATGGCAATTCATCACACAAAATTCTTGTTTTTGGCGACTTCGGCAATGGAATGTATAAAATAACTCTGGCTACGTGTTATGAATTTACTCACGATTGCCCGGAAATGACATACACCACCATTTATATGTGAAATGGGTAACACGTTTTCAATAAAAATTCACTGCAAGTGGTGAAGATCAACTTAACGTTCGTGATAATCACCTGAAATTAATTACAGTAACGAAAGTGCCTGAATGCAGGCTTTTCGAAATTCGTTCATGCTGTTTTCGATCAATATACCAGACAAAGTTCACGTGTCTCGACTCTTGTGTTATACTCATTATGCCAGATATGGAGCTGAGTTTTAACAGAAGAGAATTCACCCGATACTGGGAAAAATCTAATTCCCCCAATCGTGAATAAATTTTGATAATTTATGGCACTGCCTCTGACACATTAACTGATAGAATTTATCGTAAGAAATTCGTCAATAAACAATTTGCCTTCTTGGGAATGACACTTGTGCTAGGGTCAGCCTTCCCATTGACAGGGATGATCAATGTGAGTGGGTCTATACAAAGGAAAAGATGAGTGCCTACTAGAATTTCTTTTCCGGCAATAAAAATAAATTACAGTTTTCCAAATAAATACAGTTTTAAATTGATTCGGTATAATACAATATTTTTCCTTAAATAGTAGGATGTAAGCATACACTCGAGTTCTGTGGATGCTGGAAAAAGCCACCACTGGGACCTGGTTCACTCATTGATGTGGCAGCATGAGATGTCGTCGATGCAACAGATTGGGCTGGAAGCGGTGATGAAATCGTGGATTCTCCGATTAGTTGGGATGATGTTAAAGGCATTGGCGACGGAGCAGCTAGGGCTATCGCATTTTCTGGCGCAAGCGGATGCGATTCTAGATGCCGCTTGAGTGCTGTCTTTTGGCTAAAGGTACGGTTGCACATATCACATCGATACGGTTTAATACCTACAAGGTGAAAATGGCATAATGGCCGCATGTTACGATGGACCAATAAAATTACCTGTGTGTGTACTTTCATGATCCACCTGGAATCGCTTTCTGATAAATGTCTTGTCACAAAAGGTGCATTTGTATGGCTTTATACCTACAAGAATTTGAAAATACAAGTCACTTATCAGTGCTCCCGTGAAGATATACATATGTACAGACCAGTGTGTGACATCTCATGTCGTTGTCTGTTGGTATGATCAGCAAATGCTTTATCACAGTATCTAAAAAATGCAAGACAAGATGCATACTCTGACTCTATGATTCAAGAAAAATACATCTTACCGACACGGATACGGCTTCTCTCCCGTGTGAGTTCTCATGTGGTATTGCAGATGTACCTTTGATTTAAACGCTTTTTGGCACACCTCGCACTGAAAAGGCTGACTGTTGGAGTGGGACAAGACGTGCACCTGCAAGTTTCTTTTCCGTCGAAAGCTCCACCCGCAAGTGGAACAGACAAATGGTTTTTCTCCACTGTGTACCATCATGTGAGCTTTAAGGCTACCCTTACTGGTAAAATTTTTATGGCACACTTCACACTCGAAAGGTTTCTCGTTACGATGCGAGCGCTCGTGGTTGGCCAGAGCTTCTCCACCACGCAGCTTAAGTCCACAGACGGAACACTGATGACTTAGGGGTTTGTAGTTGCGCTGTTGATGCCTCTGGAGTGAAATTTCATCGTAGAATCGTTTGAAGCACACTGGACACTCGATAGGTTTATCTTTGTTTTCGTCCAACGACTGCTCTACTTTATTCATTTTATGAATTGTATGAGCATGAGCAATTAGAAGTTCTTCAGTCTCAAACGATTGATAGCAAGCTTGGGCACAGCAAATACGACCATATTCCTCTTGCATTACCATTGGAATGGGGGCGATTATTATTTTAGATGGTGCGATTTCCTTCTCTCGAGGATGATTATGGGCGTGTTGACGACGACGATTCCTATCAATGAACCTCGCTGTACATTTCGTACAATCATAAATTTTAGACGCTTCCTTCGTGCGTCGAATGTGTGTTTTCAATGCATATGGCGTGGAATATCTCCTATAACATATTTCACAAATATTCGTTTTCGACATGTTAACACGTCGTTTCTTAATATGATTTCGCTCGCCGTGGGCCTGGAGCTCATCCGAGTTTTCGAAAATCTGAAGACATGCACAACATACCAATTGAGCCTTCTGTACTTCAATTATGTTGAACACAACCAACTCCTTCTCGTCCAAAACGTCCTCTCCTTCGTAATCATCCTCTTCGTCTTCCACATTCCTTGGTTTTCTGCCAGGTTTCCTCCCTTTTTTCGTTCTTTTAATTTCAAGTTCCGAATCCGAATTGCTTTCAGCCCACTTATATTTCCTCCTGCGACCGCTCCTTTTTTCTATTTTCTCGTCATCCGATTCATCACTTCTCCAGTCGCAATCGTTCCCGTCCGCAACATCATTGTCTTCATCAATCGGTTCGCTACCATCTGTTTTACCAGCATTTTGGCCAATTTCATCCTCTTCGGAGTCAATTTCAGGTTTTACTTCTATTATCTCGTCTGTAAAAACGGATAGCTGTAGTGCTGGTTCCCAGTTTTTGTTCTCTTCACTGTATTGAACGTCACCGATCCCTGTTTTTACTTCCAATTTGAAAATCTTCCTCAACTTCCGATCAGACTCACGAGCTTTTTTTATGAATCCAATAAAGTTCCTCAGGTCGGCCACACATGTCTGACAGATCGACATCGGCAAACCATCGTCCTCCAGGATTTGTATCGAGGTGCACTCCACTATGATGTTCGCGATGAACACGTCATCCAGCTTAGAAAATACTGGTATCAACTGATCGGTCCCATTCTCCATACACACCCGACATATGTTCATTGTTTGTGGCGTAACTTTTGAAATTACTGTTTTCAATGCTTTTTAATGATAAAACGAAAGATACTTTTTTCTGAGTGGTAACACGGGTTTGTTGTTATTGTTGTCCGTCAGATTCATTGTAAAACAAATAACATTGTTCAGTCCTGGTTACACGTATACGCATTGGAAATATAGGGCAAAGGTAAAAAGACAGGCAGAATAAATGAATATTGGAAGATTCTATCATCGACGAATTAAAAATAATATGTTGAAATGAATGTTGTTAAATTGCGAATAATTTCAGCAAGTTTATCAACTAGTTGCTTGATAGACTAATCTTGCTTTATGAATGCAACCAAAATACTAAGTTCTTGAAACAAATCGTGATGGGTGATGAGTATACATTATTTACGATCATGTTGAGCACAATAAATAAAAATAAGCGAAATGAAGACAGAAATTCATGCTTTATGGTTAGGATTGAAATGGAATTTTGTGTGACGGGCTTTCACTATTTAATCAGCTGAAAAATTCCAACAAGTACTGTAGATGGAGGTGGATGCACTGGACAGCACTCTCGACCAGGAGTTAGACATCAATTGAATATAGGCTACCCAAAATCAAAATCAATATGGCGTCATTTGTTTGCCAACATATCATTTGCGAGGATTGAAATCGTTGATATCACGGAATAAAGAAAAATGCGCTGCTTTATTTCTAACTGCATGAGCGATTTTCATATTCCGGTTTCACATGGAGGTGTTCATATTTGACATGGAGTTTAAAATTAGCCACTATTCGACTATATAACCGGACCGAGTTGTAAACAACAGTAATTGACAGAACCAAAATGTCATTGAACCGCAGCAATATTGGGTACACTGGCAATATGAGGGATTTGACGTTTTAGTCATACCCTTGCTCTCGACCTAGATGCATTGAAAACTTGAAAGGGTTAAGACCATGTTCTCACTGCAGCGGGGCATCGACGTGGCTTGAGCGGGGCGTGTTCACTTCTCGCCACAATATTTCAATTCACTCACATTGTACCGTGTCAGTGGCGTGTCTTTGGCGTGTTTTATAAAAATGGCGTGGCGTAGTTTCGATTTAGGCGACGTTCAGATTGAATGCAATGTTGTGCGAAAACGTGCATGGCGGTCCTCAGGCAAGACAAGAGGTTAGCGCAGGCCCTGCAAGCTATCCGTAAAAATGAAACGCACAGGAAAATTTACTGAGAAATTCGAGACAGAACAATCGGACTAGATCTAAACACGGACTAGGATTGGAATCTCGGAACATGGAACATGGAGTCTCTAAACTTCCTTGTGAGTACCTAATTTCTTTCGGAAATATTGAGAGCCCCCGATTTTAACATCGTTACGACTGGTTTTTCTCTATGGACTCGAAGCATGAACAATGCTTGAAGAGGAGTGCTCAGAACAATATACGGATACGGTGGTGTACAGTATGGATAAGGAGAATGAACCACGAACTGGCGCAACTCTACGGCGAACCTAGAATCCAGAAAGTCGCTATGGCTGGACGAGTGTGATAGGCAGGGCATGTTGCAAGATTGCCGGACAGCAGCATTGCAAAGATGGTTGGCGCATCGAATCCGGCTGGAACAAGAGGGAGAGGAGCCTAGCGAGCGATGTGGTTGAACCAGGTGGAGCAGGACTTGGAAAGAATCGGTGCAGCCGGGAGTTGCAGAACTGAAGCTATAAACCGAGTGCATTGGCGGAACAATGTTGTGAATCAGATCCAATCTCTGCAAGGGATGTAGCATTATTGTAAATCAATAAATAAACTTGTAAAATGTTTTCTTAAATTGACGGAAATTTTTTGGAGTTGCTGATCCGCAAGCGAAAAAATACTTAGAATGCAAAAGGTTAATAGTTAATTGTTCCAGATTCATTATATCATTTCAACTCTTATAACCCGTTCAAAGGATACCAGTTCGTAGAATAAACGACTATTTTCTGGGTCACTATTTAGAACTATATAAAGAAATAAATTCAAAAAGTAGAAGGGTCTGACTCTAGGGGCACGTACGAAAGTCTGATGCAGGAAGGCGATTCTTCGAAATAATTGTTTTTTTTTTTTGAAGTAGGACTAAGTCTTTGATTTCTATATAGGGGGTTCACTCTACGAAAAATGTGGCGTTCATTAGGAGTTTTCACATGCATATTAAGCAGAATCATTATTACAATATATGTATTAATATATACCATTAGACGACAAATTTATCCAGCTTTTGTCGATTGGGACATCAACAGTGGAAATAATAAAACAAGTGAACAATTCAACAAATAAAGAGGTATGTTTTGCGAGCGGATGCGGATGTCTTATTTATTATTGCTTTCAACTTCGTTCCCATGAATGTTTTATTCATCACAAAATTGTTTGCAATAATTCGTTCTATCAAACAATTGTGGATGAATTTGCCGTCTAATGGTATATATTATAACATATATCGTAAGAACGTTTCTGCGTAATATGCATTTGAAAACTCTTAATTTTCCTTTACATTTTTCGTAGAGTGACCCCCCTATACAGAAATCAAAGACGTAGTCCTATGTCAAAACAAACTTTCTCGACAATCACAGTGCTACGTCAGTTCCCCGCCCGTGCATTCAGGCATTGCATAACCTTTTTACTTCTTCTACCTTCTATCCTAATGATGGAATGAGTTTTTTTGTGGCCCCTCCCCTACTGAGGACGATATACTTCTTGTCTGATCCCTGTGAAGCGGAACAAGCTCTGTAGAACTATGCAAAACGAGACTGATAAGAGAATTCAAGATCGGGAAAAATTCTTACAGTTTCTTATCTTTTATAACCTTATTTTACAGATAGTGATTATCTTTTAGTAGCCAAATGTATGAGAAAACGATGGATGGACTTTCTTTTTCGATATTCCATAAACATTTAGAGTTTCACCAAAAACCCATTATACCGTGAGCAATGGAACAAATACGATGAAATGTTACAATTCATTATATATTTCAGCCTTTCAACTCATTTCAACAAAGCCGCATACTTGCTGTTCGTGTTTCTGAAACGTTCGCTTGGTAGCGAATTGTGCTCCACATGTGTCACAGGTATACGGCATTACACCGTAATGCACGACACTTTCGTGCTCCGCGCGCTCGCCTAGACGCATGAAACGTTTTTCGCAATAGCTACACTGGTACGGTTTTATGCCCGTATGCGATACCATGTGGCGCTTCAGATTGGTACTATCCGCGAAAGCTTTGCCACATTCCGCACATTTCATGTGTTTGTCGGGATTGTGTGTCTTCTTGTGTGTGAACAGAGACGACGAGTGTCTGAAAGTTTTATGACAAATATCACACTCGAACGGTTTTGCATTGCTGTGGATGCGATAGTGATTCTCTAGGAATGCTTTGGTTCTGAAAGCTGTGCCGCAAACTGTACAAATCAAATTTTTCTCTTGGGTGTGAGTTATACGATGTTGTTTGAGAACAGCACCGCTATAATACTTCTTGAAACAAATGTCACACTCGTAGGGCTTCAAATCCGCGTGTCTGTTCTCGTGAGCTTCCAGGAATTCTAAAGATCGGAAAATTTTACCACACTGGTGACATTGGTGCTGCACCGTATTAACCATAGTGTTGTATCTATTTATATGGTGATTATCCAGCTTGTTTTTGGATTCGAAAAACTTGAAACAGAAAACGCATTGGAATGTCATTCCACTAATGTTTAGATCAATCTCCTTCTCGAATACGTTATGAGTTTTCTTTATGTGCTCAAAAAGATCGTCCTCGGAGCTCTGGGAGCTGGTACACCCACGAACGCAACACAAGTAGCCATGCTTCTCGAGTTTAGACATTGACACAGGAAATATTTTAGGGGCTGCGATATTCCAATCCTTGTGACTGTAAGCATGCTTCCGCCGCAAACTGGGGTTCACGAATCGTTTCTTGCACTTTTTACACTCGTATACTTTTTCAAGACCAACAAACCATTTACGGTGAATTGCACACTGTGAAGTCCCGTCAAACCGCTTGTAGCAAAATTTGCATGTTGCTTCCAGTTGATTATGATGACCCGACCGTTTGCTCTCCCTGCCTTTATGCAACAACTCACCATGTTTCGCAAGTTCTTCCTCTGTATTGAAAAGCCGGAAACAACCACAGCAGATAATTTTATACTCAGTGTCAATGATATCGTATGTTTCCAATTCTTTCGCGTCCAGATCATCGCTAGCATCCATCGATGGCGATGAGTATTCCATAATGCGTTTGCGTTTCACCCGCCTGCATGTGGTTCCTGTTTTGACTCTTCCTCTATTTTCTACCTTTTCTGAGCTGCTTCCATAATTCTCTTGCCCTGGAACGGATTCTCCTTCAGAGGGCGCGTCGCTAGTTGTTTCTACCATAACTGGCAAAAGTTTCAAATCATAGTTGAAATTTTTAAGTTCTATGGTTGATTTGTCATCTATGAACTCGGAAGGCTCCGTTTTCTCCATGAAATCATCAGATTCTTGTTTTATTGAGTCGATAGAAATGTCCGTGTGCGTTTCCAGAGGAAATGTTAAAGGTTTAAGCATTATTCTTAGTTGCTGGTCGCACTCTTCGACATTTCGAAAGAAGTAGGAGATCGATTTGATTGCATCTATGCAAGGTGAGCATATTTCCGAAGGTAAACCGTCATCTTCTCCTATCTAAAAATAATAATTTTAACTTTTAATATTATTGGGGGCACAAATTGCAAAAGAAAACGAGTAAACGTACCTCGCAACCGACCCACCGTGATAGGAAATCCGCGATGTAAACATTATCCTCTTCGAGTATAGAGAACACAGAGATAAATTCATCTCCTACGGCATCACTTCCGCGCTTATTCATGCATGTCCGACAAAGCTCCATTGCAAATTGTGTGACTTGGATTATATGCAAAATAAGATGTTCTTAACACCCGTAAGTTAATTTTCATCCAAATTTAAGAAAAATCTGTACCAAATGTTTGATGGCAAATAGCTGTAAACATCTTTTACTACTGTCAAAAGCTTCGTTTCCAAGAGGTGAGTTTAGTTCACGCTTACACTGAATGAAATCGATTGATCCTTTTCCTTCACGTCAAATATAAACAATCGAAAGTGGCCTATTTACACTTAGAAAAATATATGGCTTTTATAAATTGTTTTGTTTTTTTTCATGTCTGTTATTTTTTTAAATAGTTACCTAAGCTCAAAGGATCCAAATTCTAAATCTATTATTATTTCTATTGCTGTTCCATTTTTATTTATTCCACGGTCAATAGAATGTCAATCCGATTACTCGCGGAGCTAGTCATTTTATATCGAATCATTTATTATAATTTCAAATGTAATAAGGTTTGGCAGTCCAGTATTGACTGAATATTGACGACTCTCTGATGTACATTTTTTATACTTGATAGCAACAGCTGAAACTTGAGCAATGCGAATAGAATCAAATCGGTTGTCAGAAGTCAGAAGTGATCCAATATTCAGAAGGGGAAAAAAGTGTTACTTTTCGTATAATAACTCACTACATAGAGAAAGTATTGTTAACAAAGGCGAAAATAATCGAATTAATAAAAATGAACGAACTGCATTTTCTCATCAGTTAATGAGAGCGTTTTAAATCATTTGAACTTGATTTCTTTAATTAAAAAAAATAAAAAATTGAATTACATTAGAGGCGAATGAACTGCAAAGTTAAAAAAAACTTAAAAACAAAGAAAGAAAGATTGAATTACAAAAATTACAAAATCTATTTCAATTCTGGTTTGGCCAAAGAGATAAATAAACAAGCCCCGGGCCACGAAAACGTTTAACAGCATGGCGAAAAGAGGTGCCAGAAAAATTTTCAAGCAAAATGCACGGTGTTTGCTTGTTTGTGTCATGCAAGAACCTCTCACGAACATATAACCAAATATGAGAGGATCATTCAGATACGTGTATGAATGACAGTAATCACTTGTGTTACACTAAATAATTGAAACCAAGAGAGGAACGAAGACTGTTGTTTGCATAATTGAGCTGTATCAAACATCGCAAACCATTTTCGAAGCCTGCATACAAGTTTGAACCGCATGTATCGTCCCGCTCTACTATAGCGAAACACACTGCACAGACAAGTGCAAAGCAATAAATGATACAAGAAAAATTACGTCATCATTCGGTCACCATTTGCGGAGAGCAACGAATGAGAAAAGAATGCGATTTCTAGTAAAACTATGCGGTCTATATGAATATACATATTTCAAGGGCAGCGTTAAAAATGGAAAATATGATCTGTCTACCCTTCCCTTAGCCTCTATCGAGCTAAATAATCATATAGTTTGCACTCTCTGAGACTTTCAAATCAGGATCTGCTATATTAGCTGAATATGAATCATTCGCTCTGCGTAGTTCGTACGATCCTGCTGTTTCATGATGCATGGAGAGGTCGATATGCATATGTTAGAGGCAAAGAAGAAAATAAACTTTCTGCACCGAAAGCGTATATGATGGTTTTGCTTGCGTGTCGGTGTATCATGAAGTGCGAACCGATGCAGAGTTGTCTCGTTCTCTTTTGTGTCGTGATTTGCAGCACATAACAACAAAATAATGCCGCTGGGGGAAATGATTTGTGCATGATCATATTTGAACGAACGAAAGTGAATGGATCATTTGGCAAAACTGAAAATGCACTTCAAAAATAAATTTGATTGACTCTGCATGCACTAGCAAAAACTAGTTCTTCATTGATTTGGAGCAAGAATATTGCAGTATTGCATGGAATAAAAATTTGGGAATTTGGGAAAATAATCATTCCATTTTGTTGTGGCATTATGATATTTCGAACGCGTAGCAGTGACGCATCAAAAGCGTTAGCATAAGGCCATTTCTCACTGCATCGGGGCGTTAACGTGGCTTGAGCGAGACGTGTTTATTTTTCGCCTCGATATTTTAATTCACTCACATTGCACCGTGTCTTCTGCTTGTTTTATGGAAATCCATTTGTGGGTTTGTGTGAAAGAATGACATTTGATTTTGTTTTGATATATTCCAGCACCGATGATTGTATCCGGGTTTGCACGCCAACAACACGCCGAAATCTCGCTCACGGTACGTCAGCCTGGTGTGAAAACATCGGTAAGAACAGACATAATTAATCGTCAGCTTCACACGCTCAGGCCACACTGACGCCCGCAGCAATGAGAACATAGTCTAATGCTGTTCTGCTATATTCAATATGTCTTGATAAAAACACTTGCATAAATCATACCTTTTTAGGTTTCATTCGAAGAATGAGGTTGTTTAATTGTACCATTTACTATAACATCCAGCGAACATGCCTTCTCACAATATACGCTTGAATAGTGCTTACACTAAGATGTTGCAATCTAGGAACGCGAGAAAGTAATTTATCCAATTACCTTCGAGTGGTGGAAATTGATCCAGAATGTGTGTGTTTTTAGTACATAATGTATACACATCAGCCATCGACATCTAGCTAATTGAACATACCTGTAATGCGACACGAATAATTGGACATGTTGGCCTCTAATCGGAAATTTTTGTAAACATCGAGTGTGGGACCCAAATTATGGCCCCAGATTGAATGTCGCCAACAGACGTCGACACTGTACCACAGTCATCGCGAATGTCCGATTACAGATCATAATCGCCTTTAATGCTACACTGAGTGGTTCCTCAGTATGTCGAATTAGAGGTAACTTACTGCATAATTGTTTAATTTGAAAAGCAGAAAATAGTGTTCGGAGACTTTAGAAACCTAAAAGAAAAACAAAAGGACAGATTTGGTCTCGTTTAATTTGAAGGAATGATAACTACATCCGAAATTTACCTAGTTGAAGTTTACATGCCAATGGTGTCACAATTGATGTGCGTTGATATGCACTTTCTTTTCGAATTGGAGGTTTGGTGGAATAAGCACCAATACAAACAGTTCCGCCTGTGGTTCACATCTAATCCGTTTTGAACCATTGCTGCTGATTGGCAACATAAAAGAGTTCTATCTAATTGGTGTATCTGTATCTTTTTTCGGCGGGAATAGCTCCACGACCGAGAAGAAATAGAATGTATAATTATATTCAAAATAAATCATTCCTCAATCGATAGTTGAAAGAGCCGGACGCTTATTGTTCGCGTCTCTGCTACAAATCGAAGCTGGTGAAGTTTTTTTTCCCCTCCGCCAAAGTGCCTTTGGTTTTTTTTTTCTTTGACCGTTCGTGGCAAGATAAGTGCCGTTAATACCCGGAACAGCGAGGAAGCAGCACCTCTCCGGCAACGCCGGACCGGCGATCTGTGAATTGGTTCCAGCGGCATCGATTTCATCATAGAGAAGTATAATCAACAACAACTTTTGCCGTCACGCTATTGTGTTTACCTCGTAGCGTGCGGTGTTGTATAGCTTCGAATAGGGATGTTCAAGGTTGTTCGGACACCGCAAATTAGTATTTTGTTTTTTTTTTTGGAAGAATTTTTTTTTTTGAGATATATATATTTATATATTTTTCTTAAATTTAAGTTAATTATTAGTCTAAGTTAGTTTTAAGTTGAGTTTTTGAGCGCGCGTGCGTGTGTGTGTGTGTTTTTTTTTCATAGACGGTTGCGCACCGTTTGCGCAACCGTTATGACATCTACCGATGCCATTGTTGCGCGGACGCGCTATTATCAATCGACCTCAAAGGGACCATGGGTTGTTTTCTTTCGGCCCAAGGGAAAATCGTTGAGAACTATTGATATTTCAAGAGATTTGCTGCGTCAATTTTCGGGCGTCTCGATACATAAAGAGAGACCGGATAAACTGCGTGTAGAAGCACTGACTTTTGATGTGGCCAACAAGATTGTTGACCATGATGCTTTTAACAGGGAATATCACATCTACATCCCTTCTCGAGAGGTGGAGATAGAAGGCGTAGTAACCGACGCGAGTCTGAGTGTCGATGAATTGAAAAAAGCTTCGGGTTCTTTCAAAAACTCGATGATAGGTGATCTTGTAAAGATCCTGGATGTTAGAAACCTGCATTCAGCATCTTTGGAAGAAAACAAAAAAGTTTATAAGCCCTCGCACTCTTTTCGGATTACTTTCGCAGGTTCTGTTCTCCCAAACTATGTGAAAGTAGAAAATATTTTTTTCCCAGTGCGCCTGTTTGTACCACGGGTTTATAATTGTACCAACTGTAAAAAGTTGGGACACTCGTTTAGCCACTGCGGCAACAAATTTCGTTGCGGTAAATGTGGCGAGAAACATAGTGAGGATTCTTGCACACAAACAGTGGAAAAATGTATCCACTGTGGCGAGAATCCTCACCCTCTACAGGAGTGCCCGAGGTACAAACAGCACTCCGATAAAGTGAAGCGTTCTATCGCTGGACGCTCCAAGCGGACTTATGCTGAAATGCTAAAGACCGCATCAGCCGCTCAAGATGAAAACCAATTTTCGGTTTTGTCATCTCAAGAATCGGACTCTGATTCTGATGAGGGTCATATTACGGCTGCACCAGAATCTTCAATAAAGGATGAATCATCAAAAAGAAAGCTCTCTTCACCAACGGTGCACCGTAAGAAACCTAAAGTGACCCTCGGAAGATTGTCTAATTCCAAGGGTAATAGTAATAAAAAAACGAATCCGAAGGCTCCTTCTCAGCCAGTTCCTGGTTGCAGCAAGGATTTTACGTCATTACCCAGAGAAGAGAGAAATAAAAACGCTGCTCCTCGAACTTCTCGTAGAAAATTCGCGTCTAATCGAGGATTGATAGCTTTTTCGGACATTGTGGACTTCATACTAAACACGTTAAAAATTCAAGACCCCCTCAGAAGCTTTATTTCTGCCTTGCTTCCATCTTTAAAGTCTTATCTTAAGCAATTGACTGCTTCATGGCCCCTCCTTGCATCAATCATATCATTCGATGGATAATTCCCCTAGCGTAGTAGAAGATATGATCAATGTGCTACAATGGAACTGCCGTAGTCTAGTGCCAAAACTAGATTCGTTCAAATTTTTACTTCAAAATTATGATTGTGATATATTTGCCCTCTCTGAAACATGGCTTTCTTCTGACACTGAACTCAACTTCCACGATTTTAACATTATTCGCTTGGATAGAAATGATTCTTATGGAGGAGTACTTTTGGGGATCAAAAAGTGCTACTCTTTCTATAAAATTCCTCTCCCAGCTCTATCAGACGTCGAAATTGTCGCGTGTCAAATAACTGCAAAGAGTAAAGAACTTTGCATAGCTTCAGTATACGTTCCTCCAAATACTAACATTAGCCGTAGTCATCTTTGGAATCTAGTCTCGATTCTCTCATCCCCAGTTCTAATTCTGGGTGATATGAACTCTCATGGTACTGGGTGGGGTGATCCTTATGATGACGCCAGAGCGGCTATTTTTTACGATTTATGTGACGATTTCAACTTGACTATCTTGAACACTGGTGAAGCGACACGAATTCCAAAACCTCCGGCTCGAGAAAGTCGTCTCGACCTTTCTTTTTGCTCAAGCTCGTTATCATTGGATTGCCAGTGGAAGGTCATCAATGATCCCCATGGTAGCGATCACTTGCCAATCAGTATATCAATCAAGTGTAGCCCGCAATCCACTGAACCATCTCGAGTTCCATTTGATCTAACAAGGAACATCGACTGGCAAAAATTTGCAACGGCGGTAACAATCGGTGTCGAATCAATAGATATACTTCCACCATTGGAAGAATATCGATTCTTTGTCGATTTGATGTATAAAAGCTCACTGGAAGCACAAAAAAGAAAAGTTCCAAGTGCTCCGTTTAAAAGAAAACCAGCCACTCCTGGCTGGGACGATGAATGCACAAAATTGTATTTGAAAAAATCTGATGCTTTCAAAGCTTTTCGTAGACATGGAACATCCACACACTTCGAGGAATATTCAAAGCTGGAAATACAGCTGAAACAATTAATTAAAGCAAAAAAACGCGGTTACTGGCGCAATTTCATTGAAGGTCTTTCTCGTGAAACCTCAATACGTACCTTGTGGAGGGTAGCTCGCAACATGCGTAACCGCTCATCTACCAACGAGAGTGAAGAATACTCCAACCGATGGATATTCGATTTCGCGAAAAAGGTCTGTCCAGACTCAGTTCCAGCCCAACATACTCTTCGAGAAACGTCTCCGAGCAGTGGACCTCTGGACGGACCATTCTCAATGCTGGAATTTTCTATGGCTCTTCTTTCATCGAACAACTCTTCACCCGGAAGCGATATGATTAAATTCGTTCTTCTAAAAAATCTTCCCGATATCGCGAAAAGACGCTTGCTAGACTTATTCAATACCCTACTAGAAAACAACATTGTGCCACCCGAATGGAGACAGGTCAAAGTAATAGCAATTCAAAAGCCTGGCAAACCAGCGTCTGACCATAACTCATACCGTCCGATTGCTATGCTCTCGTGCATTAGAAAATTGTTGGAGAAAATGATCCTTCGAAGACTCGATCAATGGATCGAGACAAATAATTTGCTATCAAGTACACAATTTGGGTTTCGCAAGAGCAAAGGAACAAACGATTGTCTAGCGTTGCTTTCTACAGATATTCAACTGGCCTTTGCGCACAAGGAGCAATTGGCTTCAGTATTCTTGGATATTAAGGGAGCTTTTGATTCGGTTACCATAGAAATTCTGTCAGACAATCTGGACAGATGTGGACTTCCTGGAATTTTGAATAACTTTTTGTACAATTTGTTGTCAGAAAAGCGAATGAACTTCACCCTTGGACAACTGACAACTTCCAGAAATAGTTATATGGGTCTACCCCAAGGCTCATGTCTGAGCCCCCTTCTTTATAATTTTTATGTGAAAGATATTGACAGTTGTTTGGCAGAACAATGCACGCTTAGGCAGCTTGCAGATGATGGTGTGGTTTCCGTCAGAGGTCTCCATGCCGAAAATTTGCAAAGACCATTGCAAAATTCCTTAGATAACTTGTCTTCTTGGACAAGGAACTTAGGGATCAAATTCTCGCCGCAGAAAACCGAACTGGTAGTGTTTACTCGAAAGCGGTTCCCAGCCCAATTGCAACTTAAGCTTTTGGGCAGAAGCATTACCCAATCATTGACTTTCAAGTACCTTGGTGTCTGGTTTGATTCAAAATGCACTTGGAATACCCACATTACGTATTTGAAGCAAAAATGTCAAAAGAGGGTCAACTTCCTCCGCTCGATTTGCGGCACGTGGTGGGGAGCTAATCCGGGAGATCTCATAACACTTTATAAAACAACTATTCTATCCATTCTGGAGTATGGCTCTTTTTGCTTTCTCTCAGCAGCTAAAAGTCACCTTCTAAAACTGGAACGAATTCAATATCATTGTCTGCGTATAGCTCTTGGCTGTATGCACTCAACGCATAACATGAGTCTCGAGGTTCTGGCAGGAGTAACTCCTCTACAGAACCGATTCTGGGAACTTTCTCTCAGAATACTGGTGAAATGCGGAGTCACGAACACACTTTTGATTGAAAACTTTGAAAAAATTCTTCATCTAAATATACAATCTCGGTTTATGAGAATTTACCACCACTATATTTCGTCAGATATTTGTCTTCCATCGTTTACTCCAGACCGTGCTCACTTCACCATCAGCAGTTCCTCAATTGAATACGATCTGTCGATGAAACAAGCAATACTTGGAATCTCAGATCAGCTTCGATCAACTTACATTTGTCGCAGGTCGCAGGATCGCCATGTGGACACCCAGTAGTTTCTTTCGGTTATATGAAAAGACTTTCACGTACGCGTTCATACTGAGTCCGCCCAACTGGGTCAGACTCCCTTTTATTCAATTCGTTTATTTCTTACAACTAGCTACAACCTAAATTCTATTATTATGCGTGGTCAGGCGAATTGTAGTAAAACACATAACACATGTGTCCGAAAAGATGTCAACCGGAATCGAAAGCATAAATAGGAAACGTTTGCGCATTTGCGCAAGCATGTGTTTGTCATTAAATTCACGCTAGCGAAGCTAGCGAAGAAGTGCAAAAGTAAACAAAGGAAGTTAATGGTCAGCGCGTCATATTATGCAATAAATAACCATCGGAACCTTGGCCTGAATTTACGACATGGTTCGCATGTTTATTTTGGTTGCACAGCGTGACGCACTTGCTAGAATTTTGTTGCCATAAGGGCATGTGTATCGGGTTGTAGGTGGTCCAGTGATCCTGTTACACCTTCCCTCTTTTTGAGAATGATGTAATCTAATGGAATCATTCGTGTTCAGTAAATTTCGCCTAGAATTCGTCTGACCTTACAATTATTCTGGTTTTTGTATGTATAAACATGTTTGTTTAATATTTGGAATATGTACATTTTTTTTTTTTTGTATTCGAGTTAATTAACTAACTAATTACTAACTTGGTAAACTGTTGTAGTATACAATACAACATAGGTATTTGAATAGGTAATATTATAAACTCGTGATCGTCTGGGAATTTAATTTAGTTATGCATTCCCTTCCCCCTAATGGAGATGGGTTGCTCATTAGTTGCATTTTATTATGCGATTTTTATGTATAGTCTGTTTGTTTTTAGTTTTAATGTCTACAATTGTGACATTGGGATGCTCAATTGATATTATTTGGAATGGTCCAAGGTATATTTTATCTAGTTTTCTTCTGTTCTCATTCGTTAACAGGACTGAATCTCCTATTTTTATTTGTATTGGTTTGGCAAGTTCACTTTGTTTATCTGTACGCTTCTTTTTTATTTTATCAATTAACTCTTTAGTAGTCTTTGCTGTAACTTTTAGTTTGAACTGTAGCTCTTTGTGGTAGTCTTCGAGATTGTATATTGGTTCTATATGTGTAGGATTTTGGATATTGAAGGGTAGTATGGCGTTTCTGCCAAAAACGAGTTCGAAAGGTGTGTAGGAAAAGTCTGTGTGAGGAGTCGTGTTGTAACAGAATGTGTAGTAAGGCAGCCAGTCATCCCAATCACTTTGTGTAGGGTTGACAAATTGTCTTACGTATTCATTCAGACAACGGTGATTCCTTTCTAGTCCTCCTATGGATTGGGGGTGATAGGGTGTCGAAAAATTTTGTTTTATCTGTAATAGTCTAGATATGTTCTCGAATAATTCATTCTTGTATTCGGTTCCTTGATCTGTTTGGATAACAGAAGGAGTGCCGTAAACAAGGATGCAGTTTTCGACGAAAGCTCTTGCTATTGTAGATGCTTGTTTGTCGGAGGTTGGTTTTATTATTACATATTTGGAAAGGTTACATTGGATAGTTAGGGCGTATCTGTTTCCGGAATTTGATTTATTGAAGGGGCCAATCGTGTCCATGGATATATGGTCGAAGGGTTTTTGAGGGGTTTTGGTTTGTATATAATTTTCGTTAGATGTCGTTAAGTATTTGTTCTGTTTGCACTGTATGCAATTTCTGACGTAATCATAAATTTCTTGTTTCATTTTTGTCCACGAATAGAGTCTACTGAGTTTTTTGTATAGTCGGCTGGCACCAACGTGTCCGCCTATTGGTGTGTTGTGAAAATTTTTTAGGATACTTAGTTTTTCTTCACTGCTTTCTATCACACGCTTGGGTGTGTAGAGCACTATTTGCAAGTCTTTTAGTGAGTCGTTACAAGTCTTCTTGAAGAGTTGAACGCTGCATAATTGGAATATTGCGCTCGATAACGCTAGAGCTATCACGCTTATTCTCAGTTTCTTGGTCATATTTTCAATTTTTTGTAATAAGTTTCCTAGGGATTTTTCGTCATTGCTTGCAATTTCAGTGTATGTCGACATTTTTTCTCTATATCCTGTTTTGTTTGTTATTGCGCATTTTATTATTTCAGTTTCATTTTCACAAGTGATTTCATTACTTTCAAATGCGCGTCCGCATTGAAGTTTGGGTAGACTCTCCCATTCTCTAGGTTCGACTGCCTCGTACACTTTAAGTTGATCAGACTCGGTGTTGTCGAGTGCAGTGAAATTCGCTTTTTCGGGGTTATTTTCAATTCTTTGTGTTTTCCTAGTCATGGCTCTAGTTTGCATGGCCATCACTGTTTTCAGTGTTTCAGAGTCAATTTTTATTCTTGATAGGGCATCAGCCGTTACATTTAGTTTTCCTTGTAAGTATTCTACGTCGAAATTAAATTCCTCTAGATCCAGCCTCATTCTAGTGAGTTTTGATGAGGGGTCTTTCATAGAAAATAGGTAAACTAAAGGTCTATGATCTGTCTTCACAGTGAATTTTCTACCATAAAGATAGGGTCTAAAATACGTTATTGCCCAGTGAATTGCAGTCAATTCCTGTTCAATCGTTGATTTATTTGCCTCACCTTTCGTGAAGGCTTTGCTCGCATAGGCTATTGGAAGTTCTATTCCGTCTTGTTCTTGGGTTAATACTGCGCCACATGCCACTTGCGAGGCGTCAGTTATTAGTTTGAATTCTCGTGTAAAATCAGGAAATTGAAGTAACGTTGGTGAAATGAGTTCATTCTTTAATTTATTAAATGCTATTTGACATTCGGGGGTCCAGTCAAATTTTACGTTTTTTCTTAGCAGTTTGTTCAATGGGTGTGCTATTTCTGCGAAATTCGGTATAAACCTTCGATAATAATTACAGAAGGCTACAAAACGCCTGACTTCATCGGGAGTCGAAGGTGTGGGGTAATTTAATATTGCTGAAAATTTTGTTTGGTCGGGCTGTATGCCGACAGCTGAAATATTGTGTCCTAGGTATGTCACGTCGGGTCTAAAAAATAAGCACTTTTGGGGATTTAATTTTAGGTTATACTTTTGTAGTTGTTGAAATACATTTTCTAAATTGTTGAGGTGATGAGTTACAGAACATCCAACAACGATTATGTCGTCAATATAAAGAAATGCACATTGGGGAGGTAGTCCGCTGAGAGCTATGGACATCATTCTCTGGAAACTGTTTGGGGATATATTAAGGCCGAAAGGTAACCTAGTGAATTCGTAGTGGCCGTTAGACGTTGAAAATGCTGTGTATTTTTTTGATTTGTCGTCAAGTTCTATTTGGTGAAAACCTGACATTAAATCTAATGTGGAAAAGTATTTTGCTCTACCTAAATTATCAAGGATTTCGTCTATTCTTGGAAGTGGAAATTTATCTGGTGTAATTTTTTTGTTTAGTTGGTGGAAATCAACCACCAATCGCCATTTCTTATCTTGGTTGTTAGATTTTTTGGGAACCAGTAATATTGGTGAGTTATATGGTGAGATGGAATGTTGAATTATTTTATTATCGAGCATGTGATTAATTTGTTTATTTATTTCTGTTGTTTGGGCTTCAGGTGTTCTGTAATTTTTTATATATACTGGAGTTTTGTCTTCTAAACATATTTTTTGCTTGTAGAAATTGTTTGTTGTTAATGTATCTTTTTCCAAAGCGAAAATGTCGTTATAAGTTGTACAAAGTTTGATAAGTTTAGTTTTCGCATTGTCTGGTGTGTTTTCCAGTTTTAATTCTTTGAGTAGTTGGGTAATTCTATTCGGAGAATCCTGATTTATTGTTGTGTTAAGTTGATTAATGGAGTATTCGCTTAAAGGTATTGCTAGTGGTTTGAAATCTGTTGGTATTGTTGTTTCACTTGTATTAGTGTTTATGAGATTAATATATGATGAATTTTTAGAGATTATTGAGTTTGCGCAGAATAGGCCTGGTTTAATTTCTTGTGCTATTATGACGGTATCCTCTTCTATGTTCGGTAAGAAAAATTGTTTTATTAACTGACATCTTGGTGGGATAACGTAATTATTATCCCAGTTATCTTGAATTGGTATCTCTATCTGCGTATTATCATAAAAGAATGTCATTAGCCATGTTTTCAGACATAGGTTACATTCAAATTTGGTTAGAAAGTCTCTACCTAAGATGCCATCAGCTTTTATTGGAAATTTATTGCTGACGATTTGGAATTGATGTGGAATTTCTATGTCATTGAATATAATGTTTGTGCATGTGCTTGCAATTGTTTCTATTTTTCCTTCTGTAACTCCGTTAATAATGCATTTATTGTTGGTGTCTATTATTTGCTTTCCGTTAATTGGGTCTTCTTTGATTATAGAGATGTCCGCACCTGTGTCGATTATTAATGTGCATGGTCTTTTAGTCATTTGCATTTTTAGGGTGACGAACATTGAACAAGTTACGTCACATTTGTAAATGTTTAACATCGGTTTCCTAACTGTTGGTTTCCCTCCAATGACATAACCGGCTCGGACTGGAGGTCGTCCGTCGGAATTTCTTCGTTTCCCGTCAATCGGATGTATTGTACCGGACGGTTAAAATTAGCATTGTGTTGGTTGTTGTGATATCGCTGCGTGTTATTATTTGTAAATTGACCTCGAACTTGGTTCTGTCGGCCCTGGTTGTTATTATTTCTTTGAGGAAAAGTTGAGTTGTTGAAAAATTGTGCGTTTCTGCGTTGTTGATTATTAAAGCTGTGTTGGTTTCTACCTCTGTTGGTAGAATTAAATGGATAACGCTGATAATTGCCCCTGTTAGCAGGGTGGTTGAAATTGTTATTGTATCGATTTGTGTTTCTGTTAATTTGCGAATAGGAGAGAATGTTAACGTTCGAACTTGTGGAATTTTCTTCCAGTGCTTTTGTTGTTGCATCTGAAAATGAGTTGAAAGTACCCGCTCTGATGATTAGAGAGGTTTTTTCGTTTTTCAGTCCGTTAGCTAGGCTTTTTATTCCTTCCTTTGTTGCCAATGATTTAGCAACCTGTGTTGGAACTTCAATTCCGATGTACGCATTTTCTAATTTGTTGACCAGTATTTCGAGATCTTGGCAAAAATTTTCTATATTACCATTTTGTCTCAGACCGGTCATTTTTGCTATTATTTGAGCGGGGGGTGTGGATTTAATTGTCGATTTAAGGGTTTGAATGATTTCTTCCAAAGAAGATGGTGTGTCGGGGAAGGCATTTCTAGCTCTTCCTTCGAGTTTTGTTAAAATAACTGTTATGATAGTCGTTTTATTGTCATTTGTTTCTAGTGTTTTTACTAGGTTCAGTGCGTCCAAAAATGATTTTAGTTTGTCGATTGTTCCGTCAAATTGAGGGACTATGGAGGAAGTGAGTTTAATAGTTTCTGGAAGGTTTGCCATTTTTGCTTTTATTTTGTTCAATCCTACTGTAAATAAAACCGCTAGTCCAATCTCTTTTAGGCTACGTCTTTTATACTGTTTATTACTAGTTATAGTTTCTCTAATATTTTGGATAGCTTCTTTAGCTGTTGATATGTAGTGGGTGCAGTCCGATCCCTTAATAGTATTTATATTTAGTTTTAAAATTCGTTTTACTTCGGCATATAATTGCTCTGCTTCTTGTAGTTTAGCCCTCAATGTAGTTTTTCTAAGATTTTTTTACTATTTCTTGTTGGATCGTCTTGTTGATTGTTTGTAGTTTTTGGACGTTTTTATGTAACTTAGCTGTAGTTTGATCCATCTGGTTTTATACTAGGTCGGACGCCGCTTGCATTTTACGTGCCGCCTCCACAGCTTGAGCTGTTACCCATGTTTTGTAGGCTTTAAAAAGTTTCATGAGCGTTGTTATGATAATTACGCCTAGAAGAATACAAAGGATTGTTCCTTGGTATTCGTGCATTTGACCATGATTTTCTAAGTGGTTCAATATTTGGACCTGAGGGTCTCCTGTATTTGCTACAGTTTTAGAGCTAAAAAGACCCATGCTGGTCTCAAAACACATTGGGCAACAACATCTGCTATATGCAGTTGATCTATATGTTTGTGAAACGGTCTAGTATAAGAATTTAATGCTTTTGTGTTTTTTTTTTCTTTTTCGTTATTAGTTTGTTTGTATTGTCCCCTCATCTCACCGTCGCCCACCCTCGACAGCTAGTCGAACACCAGATGCTATCCCTGGTCATTATGCACAATGCTACAGTGCGTGCGGCAACCCTCGGTTGAGACAATGATACCTCATATCCATATCCCTAACCTGACCCGTCCCACAAAAATTGTTGCCCCTCTAACCTCGAGTAAACCGCGAGTAATCGGTCGAAACCTACTAAACATAGATTTAAGATGAAATTTTTGTATAAACAAAACTTGAGTTAGCGGCTCCGCAAAGCTTATGCGATTGAGCCTTACAAATAAACGAATTGGAAAAAAAAAAAAAAAATATTCAAAATAAAACAAACTACTTACCTACGAAGTGCGTCGCTTCCTCAAAGGAAATATGGTGACAGCGAGCAGAGGCTTCACAGTTGCTCAGATATGACAACACTTGAACTAACGATATCAAGTTAAATGTACTGATCTCTAGAAGAATATCTGAGATATGTGTTCGCGAAGTTTTGGTAATATGTATTAAAAATGTGTGCATTCTACCAATGTTTTTTTTTTTGGCAGACTTATCTCACTTCTTAACTAGGCGAACCTAGCCAGAATTTTCACCTGCCCCCGGGCTTCTGAATGCCAAAGGGGGACTAGGCTCTGCGGAATGCACGTATCTGCATGCTCGTGCTGTTTTAGTCCTGACCGAGGAATTGTCGGACAATCGCGCAGGTGCTAAGGATGACCGACTTTTGGATGCCGGCCAATTCCTTCTCGATGTTCAACACCTTTAGCGCTTCCAGAAGTGTCTTCGGGATAATTCCAGTTCCAGAGAGAACGACTGGAACAATTCTTGGGACCTCCCTTAGCCCCCACAGTTCCTTGAGCTCCACGGCCAATGGTCGGTACTTGCAGATTTTGCGACCGTGGGTCTCCTCCAGATTCTGGTTCAGTGGAATAGCGACATCGATGATGGTGACTTTGCGGTCGCTCTTGTCGTAAACCATTATATCTGGGCGGTTGTGGTGGATCGAGAGGTCGGTCAGAACAGTGCGATCCCAGTACAGCTTGAAACGGTCATTTTCCAGGACAGGTGCAGGCAGGTACCGGTAGTTTGGTACGTTGTCTTCCAGTAGAGCACATTGGAGCGCCAGTTGTCGATGAACAATACGGGCCACGTTGTTGTGGCGCTCGGTGTAGGCTGCGTTGGCCAAAACGGGACAGCCTCCCATAATGTGCTCTATGTTTTCACCTGGTTGATGGCACATCCGGCAAATGTCATCAACGTCTTGATGCCAGACGTATCGCCTGCAGTTTCTCGTCGGCATTATCCTGTCCTGGATGGCTATCATGTCGGCTTCTACTACTGAAGAGAGTTCACCACGCGTTAGCCACAGATTAGATGCGGCCTTGTCGACGTGTGGCCGGTCCAGTTGATGGGGGTGGGCACCATGCACTGCCTTCTGCTTCCAAGCTGCAATCTTCTCCTCCACTGTCTGCAGATTGCAGTTGAGTTGGTACTCCGCTTGCGCCAAGTGCAGAGCGCTGTATCCTCTGTCGGCGGCGCAGACAGCCCGGTATAGCGCGTTTTGGTTGGCGCGTTCTGCGAAGTACTCGCGCAGTTGTCGTACCTGGGCAACACACAGTGCAGAAATGTCGACGATTCCAAGTCCCCCTTCTTTGCGTGGTAGTGAAACTCTCTCCAGTGCCGATTGAGGATGGTGCATTCCGGCCTCTTTGAATGCTTTCCTCATCCTCCTCTCAAGGTCCTCTAGGTTAGTTTTGCTCCATTTGACTACACCAAAACTGAAGGTCAGCAGGGGAACCGCGAATGTGTTGATCGCGCGTACCTTGTTCCCCGCGTTGAGGAAAGTCCTCAGGACACAGTTCACTCGACTCAAGAACTTGTCTCGCAGCTCCGTCTTGATGTCGGAGTGGCGAATCCCGGTGAGCTGTCGGAATCCAAGATATTTATAGGATTCGCCACGAACCATGTCTCTTATAAACTCGCCGTCATAGACCTCGTAGCCTCCGGATTCGGTAAGTTGTCCTTTCAGCAGGTGGACACAGCGACACTTGTCGAGGCCGAACTCCATACAGATGTCCCTGCTTATGTCTTCGACAACCCGGATAGCTACACCTAGACGCTGACTTGAATCAGCGTAGACCTTGAGATCGTCCATGTAAAAGGTATGGGTCACTTCTTCGTGGGCGCCGTCGCCATACCTTATTTTATAGCCATGACCGTTTCTATTGAGCGTCCTACTGAGGGGGTTCAGTGCCAGACAAAACCAAAGCGGGCTGAAAGAGTCGCCTTGGAATATCCCCCTCTTTATCTGCAGCGTTCTAGACTGCAACACATTTTCCCCATCACTGAGGTGCAGAGACGTACTCCACTGCCTCATCGCATGCTGCAGGAACCTAACGACGACGGGATCAATTTTGTAGAGCTCCAATACCCGGACGAGAAACGAGTGAGGTATGGAGTCATAAGCCTTCCTGTAATCGATGTAGGCCATACTTAGGTTCCGCTGGTTATATACCGCCTGGCCGACTATGGCTGCGTCGATGATGGCCTGGTCTTTGCAGCCATGCGTATTTTTCCTGCATCCTTTCTGCTCTTCTGCGATGATGTGATGCTGTTCGCAGTGAGCAGAAACTTTGGCGGTAATTATGCTGCTCAGTATTTTGTACAGACTCGATAGGCACGTTATCGGTCTGTACTTTGATGGGTTCAATGTGTTGCTGTCTTTCGGGAGGAGGAAGGTGACGCCACGGGTGGCGAATTCAGGAAGGTTGTGTGGGTCACGTAGCACCTTGTTGAAGCACTCAGCTATCTTTGGATGTGCGACGGTCAGCTTCTTGTGCCAAAAGTTCTGGACACCATCGGGGCCCGGTGCTGCCCAGTTCCTCAGGTACCGCGAGGCTTCGCGGACATCGTTCTCTCCGACGATGATAGCTGGCATCTCTCCAATTTCATTTTTTTTTTTTTTTTTTTTTTTTTTTTTTTTTTTTATTAAGAACTGCTTATATATATAATGATTTCAGGAGCTCACCCGCCTTGCTTTTCCATCCGGCACCTCTGCATGTGATGGCTGCTTCCTGTCTGACTTAGTTGATTTCCTTCTATGTTGACGAGGGGGTAACACTTAGCGATGCTGTGGTGAAGTAACGCTACTGCTGCAGGTGGTACCAGTACGATTGCAAGTACCAACGGAATCACTGTATTGCGGGAACGCCTCTTTAAATGGGAATGCCTTGCTGACCGTTGAGGCTACCCAGTGGTGTGTTTTAGCGTCATGCCCTCGCGCACCTGTTTTGCTGCTTTCAATATCGATTCGCTGATTCTGTCATGCGTCTCATTTATCAGCACTCACAAATCACAAATCACTCTCTTTGTTTTTTCACCAGCACCAGCTAAAATAATTTTTTTGTCTTTTTGTCTCGCGCTGGGCCCCGACGGCTCGGTGGTTCTGATGTAAGGATAGGTTTGTTCAGTTAATGACTCTTTAAGGATTAGAGCACTTGCAGTTCAACGTAAACATCGATCGTGAATCAAACTTCTCAGCAGACAACGATGGCACAAACAAATGAGCTTCTCCAACCGACTCCGTGCAGGAATCATTTTCCTTCAACATGCTTTCCACTTTGCTGTATATGCTCGACAGCATGTCTTTATTGTTCAATCAATCCGGAACAAGCGATTCATTGTCGGAATTTTCTTCTTCTTTCACTACAATCTTTGACCAACGTCTATCACTCACTTTATTCTTTCGAGAGAAATAAATTTGTAGATCACTGTTTGCACCTTAATTTGCTTAATTGGTTTCTGTTCAGTCGCACAACAACACTTTCCGGCTCACCCTTAGTACCGCACAGATCACACTAGTCCCGGTCTCGGTCGCCATGTCGCAGGTCGCAGGATCGCCATGTGGACACCCAGTAGTTTCTTTCGGTTATATGAAAAGACTTTCACGTACGCGTTCATACTGAGTCCGCCCAACTGGGTCAGACTCCCTTTTATTCAATTCGTTTATTTCTTACAACTAGCTACAACCTAAATTCTATTATTATGCGTGGTCAGGCGAATTGTAGTAAAACACATAACACATGTGTCCGAAAAGATGTCAACCGGAATCGAAAGCATAAATAGGAAACGTTTGCGCATTTGCGCAAGCATGTGTTTGTCATTAAATTCACGCTAGCGAAGCTAGCGAAGAAGTGCAAAAGTAAACAAAGGAAGTTAATGGTCAGCGCGTCATATTATGCAATAAATAACCATCGGAACCTTGGCCTGAATTTACGACATGGTTCGCATGTTTATTTTGGTTGCACAGCGTGACGCACTTGCTAGAATTTTGTTGCCATAAGGGCATGTGTATCGGGTTGTAGGTGGTCCAGTGATCCTGTTACACATTCCCCGTATTTTTAACCGAAAGTACTGAAAAGTCAATTGCATGAAAAGATACTTCACTGATGGGTCTCGCCTCAATGGATCCACTGGCTTCGGTGTTTTCAATGAAAATTCGAGCGCCTTCCGTAAACTGCAGGAACCTTGTTCCGTTTATGTTGCTGAGCTGGCAGCAATCGACTTCGCATTGGGGATGATCTCCAACAAGCCTGCAGACCATTACTTCATTTTCTCGGATAGTCTCAGTTCGCTTGAGGCTCTCCAGTCGATGAGAACTAGTAGGCACCCATCTTATTTCCTCATAAAAGTGAGGCTGCAGATGAGTGCACTGATCGAAAGATCTTATAAGATAACCTTTGTATGGGTCCCCTCTCATTGCTCAATTCCTGACAATGAGAAGGCGGACACTCTAGCAAAGGTGGGTGCCCAGGAAGGCGAATTGTTTGATAGACAGATTTCATACGATGAATTTTTCCAATTACTGCGTCAGAGTTCCCTCTTGAGTTGGCAAACCGATTGGGACACTGGAAGTCTTGGGCGGTGGTTATATTCAATTATTCCAAAGGTTTCTTCGAGAGCGTGGTTCAAAGATTTGGACGTAAGTCGTGACTTCATTCGTGTAATGAGTAGACTTATGTCCAACCACTACTCGCTAGATGTGCACCTCCACAGAATAAATCTTGTTCAAAACAATGTCTGTCGGTGTGGAAACGGTTACGATGACATCGATCACGCAGTTTGGCAATGTACGGATAATTACGCAGCCAGAGAGTACCCTATGTTCCTGTTAGAGACGTGTTGGGAACTCGCGACATCTGCTATATGCAGTTGATCTATATGTTTGTGAAACGGTCTAGTATAAGAATTTAATGCTTTTGTGTTTTTTTTTCTTTTTCGTTATTAGTTTGTTTGTATTGTCCCCTCATCTCACCGTCGCCCACCCTCGACAGCTAGTCGAACACCAGATGCTATCCCTGGTCATTATGCACAATGCTACAGTGCGTGCGGCAACCCTCGGTTGAGACAATGATACCTCATATCCATATCCCTAACCTGACCCGTCCCACAAAAATTGTTGCCCCTCTAACCTCGAGTAAACCGCGAGTAATCGGTCGAAACCTACTAAACATAGATTTAAGATGAAATTTTTGTATAAACAAAACTTGAGTTAGCGGCTCCGCAAAGCTTATGCGATTGAGCCTTACAAATAAACGAATTGGAAAAAAAAAAAAAAATATTCAAAATAAAACAAACTACTTACCTACGAAGTGCGTCGCTTCCTCAAAGGAAATATGGTGACAGCGAGCAGAGGCTTCACAGTTGCTCAGATATGACAACACTTGAACTAACGATATCAAGTTAAATGTACTGATCTCTAGAAGAATATCTGAGATATGTGTTCGCGAAGTTTTGGTAATATGTATTAAAAATGTGTGCATTCTACCAATGTTTCGACAACTATAGATTTGATAGCTCCATTACGAGTGATTTCTTCTAGTGTATAACTCATGTAACTTGAGATAAGTCATATCTATTTTTTCTGAGTGTAGATGACTAGTCTTCCTCTGGGATGTAAACATTCAGACATCCTTTGGTTCGTGACGGCACTGTTATCTCTTGTGTTTATAAAAGTTCAGTAAGCAATATTTTGCTTTAAAAAGCGGCTAAAATGGTAAGGTGTGCCGTAGTTGGATGCAAAAACTACGAAGGCGATAATCATTGTTTGCGAAAGTTCAAATACTTCGTGTTTCCAAAAGATGAACAGTTGTGTCGCGTGTGGGTAGAAAAATGTGGTAAAAATGATTTCGACCCCAAAAAAGCTAAATTGTGCAGCAATCATTTCGGTGAAAATGATTATCGGCTGAAGGATGTGATGTTGAATTCGGACTGGTCGAAATGGAGGCTGAGAAAAGGAGTCGTGCCGAACCTGAATTTGCCAAACAATGACGATTCGGGGCAGGATAACATTGACAAGGACGATCGGAAGAGAATCGTACAGCAAGCGATTGAGGAACACGAGCGGTAAATATTTTTTATTGTAATTTATTAATCTTTATTTTTACACTATGTAAACTGATCTGTTACTTTTGCATAAGCTTAAAAATCACGATAGAAGTGACGTTTATCGAATTATCGTTCATGCAGTAGAGTTCATTTTGAGTGTTATATTGAAATAAACGAAATAAAATATCAAAACAAAAACAAAGAAAAATATTTACAGAGATATAAACTCGAATTCTTACGCCACCATGCAGACCCCTTTTCCCCGGTTTCTCCGTTTTTTTTAGAATCGTTTTTTTTAGAAATCTGATGGTTTCTAAGGGCGAGGACTTAGTGATCGCTTGCTATAACATTCTGCTCGCTTTAGATCACGCGTTTTTTGACGTTCAATAATATCACAATCCCGTCCATTCTACACGTAAACAGCCCAGCACAAGGATATCAGATTGAAATGTTGTGGGATATTTAATTTAGTAAAAAAAATATAAGTATGAGATATTTCTCTCAAAAAAAAACTTCAACCGATCGTTAACGATTTTGCAGTTGAGTTAAAGAAAAAGTTGATGAAGAGAAATCGATCAAGTCACTTACACCCTTTCATTCTAAGCCACTCATATATATTCAAGTATCTTATATGCCTCTCTATTCCACGCGGCGAATGGCGTGAGATGGCTCAAGTAACGGTGTTCGCAAAGTCGAATGACATGACTCATCAGAATATTTATTTGAACATCTTAAAGGCTGATTTAGACGATGCCAGTCAGCGCTCTAGTTGAAGTATCCAGTGAACAGAGAACAGACACTCTGTTCAAGTTACTTGTATCAGTATTGAACAAGTAATTGGCCTCTAACTTGAACAGAGTGTCTGTTCTCTATTCACTGGATACTTCAACTAGAGCGCTGACTGGCATCGTCTAAATCAACCTTAAGTTGAAGGTGGAAGGAAACCATCGTAGTATAGGTAAAAGCTCGTGTTTTAATGGGGTAATAGTGTTTGTGAGGGAAGAGCTAATCACACGTAAATAGATCAATTCTCGCGTAACTTTTGAAAAGGTCCTAAGTAACAAATGTAAACAAATCGAGTTAATGGATGCATACTATTAGTGCTCAATAATTGAACGCAATGCGAAAACAACCGTTCAAGTATCTATCCTTTTCACCTTTTTATTACCGATACAAAAAATGTCCAATGTACAGATTCGAATTTTAAGCACTCGACTATTACTTCGGACGCCACTTTCCTCTGACACTCGATACGTCCGAAGTAACAAAGCGATCAAAACAACACGAAGTTGCACTTCGGACATTTAGAGTTTTTGTTATTTGTTATAGTGCAATTCAACGAGTTATAACAATAATGATTTAGCACGAAATGCAAGTAATTGAAGCGTTGTTCAGTAGTTATATGCAAATTGTCATCGTACAACGTAATTTGTCCAATGTACGAAGCGGTCACTCAAAACGTCCAATGTAACATTTTTCGCTCGGAGGTTTCAATATCAAACTAAAATCACATAACAACAGTTACGATTGGTTTTGCGGAGTTATTATTGACTGCTAGTGGTAAAAGTAGTGATAAAGATCGACTCCTTTTGAAACAATTCGCGGAACAATGTTCCGATATTCAACTTCGTTTTTCTCGAGTTGATGTGAATGCTACATAGGACCTTTTCAAAAATAACGCGAGAATTCACTTATCAGACTGTGGGCGCTTCACTGACACGAGTCTTAAGGTGGCCGTACACTGTTTGCCCGGAGGTCAAATATTTGATATTTTTTGACAGATAAGTTTTGATTTGATATTTGTACAAACACCATTTTGTTTGCCACTCTTCAATTTTCAACAGTAGTAAACAATATCAAACACCGAACATGGAAAAAATCAACTGAAATATTCAAGGTAACCTAACCATATACCGACAGGTTCGAAGAACAGACTGAAAAAATATTTTAGGCATCCAATAATTGAATATTTGCTTGTCGTGTTTTGTGTAGAATATATTTTATCAGTACACGTTGGACAAAATTTATCTGTCAAAAAAAGTCAAATATTTGGCTTCGGTCAAACAGTGTAAAATGTAAGGTGTAAATGTATGAACGATGTGCTCCGATGAACAATAGCAAATATGAATATATATAGAAGGTGTATTTGCATATAAAGTAAAATTCTGATCATACGCGAGCGTAACATGAGCAAATTTATAACAGGCGTATCGGGGCTCTTTTGTTTTAACAAGTTCTTCTGCAGTGGAGGCGATCTGGCGTAGTGGTAACATCTATGCCTCTCACGCTGAAGGTCACGAGTTCAATTTTCACTCCCGACATTCTTCCAAAAATGGAAGTAAAAGTGACGAACCAGTCAAATGAGTTGAAAATCACTATAATACAGATAAAAAAAAAAGTTTTTCTGCACAGTACTTCGATGTTGATAATTCCTTCATATTTACCTTCGTTCATCGTATTTTTTTCCACATATTCACGTCGGAGAGCTTCAACCCTTCTCTCCGTTGGCCGAGGCATTTTGATTAAATGTGATACTTTTCCGTTTAATATTTTCGACAGCAGAGGCAGCCGTGGCAGTGTTTCGAGCTCTGCAATAGAATTTTCTTAACCAATGTTAAAGTTGCTAAAACTTACTTTATAGATCCATTAAACGTAAAAATATTATTTGTATTGATATCAACACAATTTTATTTTATTGATTTTCGTGACATGAAACGCTATGACTCAGGAATGACATTTTATTGAGTGGTTTTTATAACTGTTTCGATGATGTTGTCTGGCATCAGTGTCGAAAAAATAACGATGCTTTCACCAATACAAACAAACCCATTGCGGAAAATTGAAAATTCAACTTTCAGAGCACTAGCTCGAGTTTTCATCTGAGACGGCAGATTAAAATTCAATATCTTGTGAGTAATCGATTAGAGTTTAGATGATATTACTTAATGGGAAGTGTGCGAGAACGATTATTTTCTTCATACTGTTTTGCAAAATTATAGATTTTCGGGCGAGGGGTAAGGGATGAAAGGGAGATGAAAGAAATGAGCGCCACTGTGACTTCCTTCCACCTTCACCTTAATGGAAAATACTGAAGTGTCAGTGTCAGTGAAGTGAAGTGTTGAAGTTACCAAGACAATAATCCACAACCAAGGCACATAAAGTTTGCGCATGGTTGCATAACAATTGCTCAAAAGTTATCGATACTCCCCCACAATCTATCGACATCCATCCCAGTAAAAAAATGTGGGAGCAATCTGGGTAGGAAAGTTAGAAACCATGAGATTTCTAAAAATAACGATTTTAAAAACCTCTTGTTGAATGAAAGGGAGAATATCTGTTCCAAATACATAAAAAAAACTGGTAGATAACGGGTAAAGGGAGATAACAGGGAGATCTCCTGACTGTCATATGATACTATGACTCTATCTAAATAGAAACCTTGTTTTCGATTCTCAAAAGAACGAAAAAGAATTATAGGAGGTTGTGTCCAAGATACGACCGCATTGTTGACGTAGAACTACGGTGTTATTTTATATAAGTCTCTTGTTTATACCTTAGGATATTATTCTATAATGCTGTGAAATTTTCGAAACAACTGCTTAGTAGAATAATCTCTGAAATGATTTTTTCATTGTAGATTCAGTTGACGATAATTGATTGATGTTTCATTCTTGCCCTCGCAAAACAATACACTAGCTGATCGTATGTCGCAATCTATTTCATGTCAATGCATTGAAAATTTTCCACGAACGCTATTCCGGTGGCCTTTTTCGCAACTGATAGATTCGGCTACAGTCGATTATATACATGTTACACCAGCACCATTATTCCACATCTCATAACTACATCAATATATCTTTGGCACCGCATGGAAACAACAACAATGGCAACACTTGCAAGTATCAAATATCATGCTACATGTTATTTAGTATTGCCTCAAAGCAATCGCACCTCTAGGCATCGTTCGTACAACGTAAACAAAGCGCCAAACAAGCGTTCGCCATAGAATGCATACAGAGCCATACTTTGGTGGCTTGAAACTACTAGGAATATAAACACTTCTCATCATTTTGCGCTATACTCAAAAGAAACGCTTCTGTTAATATTACTGGCCTCAAAAAAAGTTGCATTACTTTCTCATGCTCGAGAGAAGCGCAACTGTCACCCTTAGTGGAGTAATTGTTGCTACTGGTAAGCGAAACCTAATCACATACAAAATTCCAGAACGACATTTACTTTCTTGGTGACTAAACATGCGAAATAAACTCTTCTTGTTAATATCAACAACGTCGAAAACAGTAGCAATGCTTCATTATGATCAATATTAGCGCAAATGCAATCCTAGTGAAAGGCAGTTTTGCGACTGGCACGCGAACCTAAATAACTTATAACATTCCAGTAAGACATTCAAGATGCTTGGTATTCCCCAAATATTTTTTGGAACACAACCTTAACGCCTGCTTCGCCATAACGTCAGTTTAATGCATTGATGCATTCTCAAAGGCACCAAAGAAGCCTTTATGATGACGGAAAACAAACAATGTTAACTGCTTGGAAAAAGGCTGAATTATGCCACACAGCTTGTACTCTGCTGTAACACCCATCGATGCGAATTCGCTGATGAGTTTGTCAAGAGCGACCGCCTCTTCACCACCAGCGGGGAAAACTTGATTTTGGTTGCTGCCTGGGTAACGGCGTTCACATTTTCGACTGACGCTCCGAAATCGCCTACTTCGCTGTTGTTCGATGTGGTGTCATACTCGCGAAGGCTCGGTTCAGTGCGAGCGCTTTTCACTGCACCAAAATCGCGTGCATCATTAGATGACGCTTGCCTCGAAATTTCATTGCCCCTGGCAATGCGTTCGTTTTTTTGCAGGGCTAGAGCCTGCCTCCCTCTTCTTGCTCATCACACACTACGCGAAGCGTTCAATTTATGACGCGGGAAGAAAAACACACGATATGAATAACGAATAACGGACAGAAAAAGCAATCGACGATATCCAAGTTGGATTACCACTGGTGGGGTCCAATCTTAGATCGAAGCGCAGCGAAAGCAAAGTGAACTGAATTGCTCAACAGTCCGATGTCGAATGAGAGTTTGCCTCAGCGAGATTCACTGTTTATACTCTAGGCAAGTATTCCCCTTCATTCTTCTACTTTTCCTTTGTTCACGGAGACTTAAAATCCTACGATTTCCCCTTCGTTGGTCGTCGATAAGTTGCTCATTATTGACAGCTCTGTTCGGGAAAGCACACAAATGGACAGAACAAATGTATGGGAAAATGGAAACGCCTAAAGTTTTCATGAATTTTAACCATTTACAAACCAGGGGATTCTAATGTATAGCATATTTAACAAATATTAGGGAATTTCCGATTCGTTTAGTATGTAAATCGCTAAAATCCGTTCGCGGCAAAAATAGTTATTAACGTTAACTTTATTTCATGAAAACGTGACCTGTTTTCTGATTTGGCACCCTTAATGAAAGACGTAGTTCTACGTCAAAAGATCTGCATGGTGGGGTACGATTTCAAGTTTATATAACTGATTTTTCCCAGATTTGATCCAGAGCATGTTTGTTTCAGAGAAGTGCATGCGATGAAGTCGATACATTCGATGCAACCGATGGGAATTCTTTGCAGGATTTGTGCTCGACGGCAGCCGAGACATGAAGCTTTTGTTTCCATTCAATTTACCACATTGGAATACGATCCAAAGAAAGTAGACGGTAGAACGCGGCTCAATGTCTCGAAAAGGGATTCAGGTTGTTCTTTGGAAAAGACTGTAGAAGAAATCATGGTTGATTGTCTCGATTTTAAAGTAAATGGATATGTTTCCGCTGTTCTTATCCAAATTGTTATAACTGTGTAATTTTAGGTCAAACCTGATGATAAACTTCCACAGAAGATATGCAACATTTGTCTAGGGAAATTGAAAGAATCGTGGGAGCTCAAGCAAATTTTCAAGGCAAGCAATGAATATCTTGAAAAAATTATTCGCACAACGACCGTGATTACAGAACATGAAAATGAAGAAGTAGATATATCAGATGATGAGTCCTCTGATGAGGAAGAAACTAGAGTAGATGTGAACAAAAAAGATCCACCAAATTCAGAACTGTGGTGGGTGATGTCTGATTTGTCCGAGGGTCATTACAAATTGATTTCCAGTGACGATCCCCGTTGGGAGCTGGTAGAAGTAGACGACTTCTGCTGTTGTGGATGTTTTCGATTTTTCAACTACAAGTCTGACCTAGAGCAACACTGTAAACTCGTTCACTGTGTTGGAAAACTTGGGAAGAAAACAAAACGCTATGAGTGCGGCTCCTGTTTGAAAGTTTTCTCCGGCACAGATGCATTGAATTTTCACCAGAGAATGGCTCGCTCGAAAAAACTATTTCACTGCAAATGTTGTAATGCGTTGTTACCGAGTAAGCGACAGTTGGATGCACACTTGAAGCTGCATGCCTATATGAAGCCAGAAACCGTTCCCACAACTGACTCCCATAAAACAAATGCAATGACATCGAATGAAATGGCACCAGTGAGTTCTGCGTTGGAAATCAACATAATGAACGAATACCAGCAAGAAGATTTCATGGAACTGGAAATGCTCGATGACGATGAAGATATTGGTGAAGAAGAATTGCATAGTTCAAGGAAAAAATCAAAGATCGAGGAGTTTACTGCATATGAAGATGACAATACGCTGAGCGCCAACGAGGAATACATTGATGAGGACACAAACTACGACCCAGCTTCGCAGCAATCTGATGATTCTGTGTAATGTTGCTTCGGCGGTTTCTTCGATTGTGCGTGAATGCTGCAGCTTTGTTCGAGTTCTCTACGTAAGTCGCGGGGTTATCGTCGTCCAATATATGTTATAGTTGATAATTTGTCGAGCCGAGTTAGCTTTTCTATGCATTCAAAAAAGCACTACAATAGCAATTGAGAAGGGAGATCAAGAGACAACAGTTGAACCATCAATTCTGCTTTTATTGGGGAAAATTCTTGTTGTGGAAGTCACAATATTGTTAAATATATTTTGAAGTATTTCAAACTCCGATAATAAAGATAATAAAGATTTTTCGGATAGCATAAATAATTTTTTTATTGCTTTAATTGCATGATTAGACAGAAAAAGGCGTAGCTCTACTTGGTAGCAAATGACTGCACATTAAGGCCCATTTATACGTTGCTAGTAGCTGACTTGACAGCTATTGATCCGTTGGACTCGCTTGACAATTGGTTGACTCGCCTTGTCCGTTCACACAGTGTGAGCTGCTGGCGAGAAACTAGATACTACGGCACGGGTTTACCAGGGATGCTAGGCGATTTTTCAAATGTCCATCAAATAGTCAGAAACAGCAATCAGGTCCGAATTTGTCAGATGATTGATCCGAAATCGACTTCTTTATTGGCAGTTTTCGTTTTAGGTTTTCAGTTGAATGTATCATTACACAATTTTATAGCGAAACACACGCTGATCGTGTTTAAAAATATTTTGTGCTGAATTTCTTTGAACTGAAGGTACTATCCGAAAAAAGCAGAAAGGAAAAATGATTTGGGCCAGGAATCGGATGCAAAGAAAAGGAGCAATAAATACAATATTGAAGGAACTCTACGATGAGTTTCCCCGAGATTACAGAGCAGTGTTGAGAATAACACCTGAACAAGTGGAAAACCGTTGAATTCAATTGCTCCACGAATACAACGCCAAGATACACTCATGAGGGATGCTGTACCCGCAAGAGTGAAATAAGAAATGACATTGATGTGACTTTCTTCTGGAATATCGTTCAGATTGTTGTCGATATTTTTTAGAATCTCGAAAGCATCCATAGCTAAGATAATTCCGGAAGTATGTGATGGTATAAATAACTGTCTAAAAGTTTTTTTTAAATTTTATTTGTTTCGCCTTTCCAGCAGCTTCGTGTACCAATTTGTGGAATGAAAATGATAGTAGATTTGCAGGTGGAATAAATACACGTCAAAAATCAAATAATGAATGAAAATGTACTTTTTTAAATCGAATATTTATTCTGTTCCTCAGAACAATACTTTTTTTTGCAAATTGTGAGTGAGTTTTGAATGAAAATTGTGCCTGATAATGATTCTATATTAGAGATTCTCAAGAAAACTATCTCAAAAAGAAAGCGTGCCCCGCCAGCGTGCAAAACAAAATAACGTTATCGTTTAGAAACTATGAGGGTTTTATTTGTTTTTCCAATAATTTTCAAACCTATAAATCTTCGCATATTTTCAAATATATTGAAAATAGAGACATTTCTTTACATTTGGCATCCCTGATTCGAACGCTAAATTCTGTTGTTGACGTTTTGAGGGATGCGAGTGCGAGTAAATTCAAAAAACTTTGAAGTAGCTCGCACGCCGGATCACACATGACACTAACTGGCATGATGTGTTCACACGGTGTGAGTAGCTGCACTGCAGTAACTGACTAGACCGAATCGTATGCTTACTCGCACCGTCTGAACCCGGCTTTAGTGATGACCTCCAAAAATTTTGATCCTATTTACTAATTATTTCCCATAGTGTAGAAAATAACTGAAGACTGTTTTAAGTGCGATTCACATACGACAGCAATGTCACGTACACGTAAACGTTCCCTCATGCATTTCTTATGGAAACAATCACATTACACCGGCTACGTCACGAATCGTCAGCCAACGTTCATCGTTGCCGACCAGCAACATTTGTAGATAAAACATGTTGACGGAGTGCGATTCACATACAACATCAAGTCCTGCTCCACCTGATTCAACTTCCTCGCTCGTTGGTTTCTTCTTCCTTTCGTCTCCACCGCATTCGAAGCGAACACCATCTTTGGATCTTTGCGTGGCTGCTGTCCGGTATTCTAAAAACATGTCCCACTTTTTGGTTGCTGGATTCATCTGAGAGTTGCTCCAGTTCGTCATTCATATGTTGTTCTCTTGTAAACCGTGTAACTGTTGGCGTAAGTGCATGGGTGAGATGCACAAAACTAACGCGTCTTATTCCGTCTTGTTTACAAACTAAAACGGGATGTACCTGAGCGTTGATGAGCGTGAGATTTCACCGCTTCATACCTGAGAGAGAGGAGCCAGCTGAATGACAGATAGTTTGCTTTCTTTTTATTCTTTTTACGCACTATCACCAAGAAAATTCAAATCGGACAATTTCAATCAAACAAGTTTTTTTTTTCCAAAATATATATTTTTATCAAGGCTCATATGGCGTTAGCCTGACGGGGCCGGAGTTCAATATTTTGACAGTTTTTCTTATTATCTATGTTAGTAATATGTAACCGATAACTCGCGGTCGGCTCGAGGTTAGTATTACAAGTGTTCTCGTAATTGGGATGTTGCTGTCTCCAATGCTCTGTACGTGTGCCCGACACGGGATACTTCCTATTGGGATGCAGCTGACCATTAATCAGCAACGCCCCCCTAGTCTTCTTCTTCTTCTTCAATGGCACTAACGTTCCTAGAGGAACTTCGCCGTCTCAACGTAGTATTACTTGCGTCATTTTTATTAGTACTTAGTTGAGATTTCTATGCCAAATAACACGCCTTGAATGCATTCTGAGTGGCAAGCTCTAGAATACGCGTGATCACAGTGCAAGTCGGAGGAAATTTCTTTGACGAAAAATTCCCCCGACCAGAACGGGAATCGAACCCGAACACCCGGCATGTTAGTTATGACGCTAACCACTCGGCCACGGGAGCACACGCCCCCCTAGTATGTACCCCATATCTAGCGTGGTGCGTCTTCTCGACTCGAGGAATCCAGGATAGAATGGTCACTAGGCGGCGCAATCATCAGCTCGTGTAGAGTTGTCATGAGCGGTACAACCTTTGGCTCTTGTTGAATCATCAGTGGACTGCACAACCTTTGGCCCGTGTATCTGTAAAGAGTGTGTGTATGTATTGCCGCGACTAAGTAAAAGTTTATAGATCGGATAGGAGGGATATGAAACAGGGACACAACGAAGGAAACATCATTAAACGTTGACATCGGCGTTTCTGAGGAACAGGTATAGATGAAGCAGAAGATCAGGATCACGGCTACCTAAGATATCCCGGACGGGGATATCCGATTGTCTGCCTTGTGCTCTCAGTGCTCTAGAGAGCTGAGAGCGAGCAGCATGGAACCGGATACACGACCAGACAACATGCTCGATGTCGTGGTAGCCATCGCCACAATCACAAAGATTGTTTGCTGCGAGCCCAATGCGATAGAGATGCGCGTTTAGGTTGTAGTGATTGGACATGAGCCGAGATATCACGCGAATGAAATCACGACCTACATTCAATCCCTTAAACCAAGCACTCGTCGAAACCTTAGGGATAATCGTGTGTAACCAACGACCGAACTCATCTTCACTCCACATGCGCTGCCAACTAACGAGTGTGTCTTGGCGAGGAATGTGAAAAAATTCATATAGGCAATTTGCCTTTCAAAAAGTGTGCCTTCTGAAGCGCCCACCTTAGCTAGCGAGTTGTTGTCATTCGTTTATAAGAAAAGTGTTCAAACTTGACGTGAAAATTTGTTTGTGAGTACATTTGTGCATTTTTATCTCCGATTTGATGTTTAACGTAGTACTACGTCTAACAGGAATATATGGGGGGGAGGGAAATTGAACACTTACATGATCAGGAAATAAAGTATGTACCAGGTCAGCCCACATCATGACTTCCAGCAGCATCGGCTCATTCGAAAAGTTTTTTTTTTACTTTTGATAATTCCGTTATTTTTTTTTTATCCCATTTATTTATTTAAGGCTCATTAGCATTTTAGCTGTAACAGAGCCGAATTTTAATCGTGTACATGTCACATGGTTATCATATCTATAATTAGCACATTACACAGTTGCCATTCGCCAGTATTCCTTCTATACCATTACATATGGTACATTCACACAGTAGCCATTTAGGCGTAAGGGTATTCTTTCTGTTCTTCCATTATCCAGTTGGACCACCGGACAACGGAGACAGTTGATTGATCATTGTTGAGTTATTTATAGAACAGTAGCCCGATGTGTCTGGCAGAGCAGAGCAGTTGTATGGATGAATCGCTGATGATTGTTGCGTGGACGTAGCTATTCTGTAACAACACAAAGATGGTCAATGAGGGCCCTGAGTTTTGAACTCACGATCGATCGCTTACTCCGTTATAGTTGTCTAAAAGAATTATTTCGATGATTTCTAAAAAAATATCCGAAATAATAAGCAAACTGATTTTCATGATTTGCTTGCCGGTGGATATCTTGTGTGAATTTATGGGTGTTTTAGGCTCATTTGTGACTTTTTCCGATCGTTCATTCAATTTTCGCGAATTCTTTCATTATTTCATTCTTTCACTGGTTCCAGTTTGATTTATTGCTGCAAGCTCAGTGAATCGATTTTTGCAATGTGGGCGAAGATTGTATATTCTCCGATACAATTTGAATATGCAGCGTGTGTGGAATATATAAAATAAGTGCTAATCCCAATGAAAAGAGTCAACATTGATTTCTCCCAGGTGCATTTTGAGGGAATTTGGTTTCTGTCCGATGAAAATAAAAATAGGTTGACTCAAAATGATGCTGTGTCTGCGTTCTTAATTGCCCATCGTTGGTGGACCATTCATATGCAAACTTAAAATTTGACATGCAGGTCGCTAATCAAGTCAGTTGTATCACTGAAGGTAAAATCGAATTAACCGATAGTAAAGGTAAACCAATCAGTCTTGTCCACAAAATTAAAAGGGTCAAGAGTGTTTCTCCGCTTTGTGTGTGATATAATTTGTACACCATTTCCAAAAGACAACATATCTGTCGCTTCCAATCAGTATACATAAATGTTGCGCTCACTCTGTCCTCCTTCACAATACCCACTTCCCGTTTGTGAAATTGTTGAGTGAACATCGTTTGTGCGAGTGTCAAGCAGGAATGAATTGTTTTTCTCAAGATTCAAGTTTTCGAAAGATGTAATCTTACGTTGATCGCACTTGATCGAAGAAATTATAAAAAGAATGTATTTGACCGCAGTATTCGAAAGAGTTTATTTCTGAACAGGATTTGATTTGCTGAAAACACTCTCGTGTTGTGTGTTATGTATGGCGACGGTATTTTTTAAGAAGCTACTTCTATGGCTTCGGCGTTTTCGGCTTGTATGCAGCGATTTTCAAGGATTTGTTTGACTGTTGCTTTCGGGCAGCCACACCTGCAGATGTCTTCTATGCCCTGCCCTTATTCTCGGAAACGGTGGCCTTTTTCGATGCTGGCGCTTTCTTGGTCGCCTTCTTAGCGGTACTATTCTCTTCGGTGGACTCCTTTATGGCCCTGCTTGAACGAATACGACGCTCCAGTGCCCTTCGTTTGCACAAACATGCTCTTGGTGGTGACTCCATTCATCAGCGCTTTCTTGATGAACGAAGTTAGCTTCTCCATATCAATCTTGAGCAGCGATAACATGATCCAACCGCTGTACAATTATAATTGAGTGGATTTCCGAGCTGGCACCTGCTTATATACAGATTTTTGTGATTTCAATAGCTTGCTTCCAAAGCAATGTTTGAGCTATGGAAACAAGTTTTTGGATCAATGAATAATACACATATAACACGTAGACAATTTTTCTTTCGAATGAAGCGGTTATCCTACCATTTCTTTCAACCGGCAGGTATTATTGCTCAAAATCCTGTTTCTACAATGTAACACTCTCGTTCTCGAAGCTTTGAACTTACACCCCAGTATAGAAATGAAAGATGTAGTCCGACGTCAACATTATTTTCTCATAAAATGTCTTGTTAAAATTTTCTGCATATTTCAATACTTCCCCTTGGTTCACCGTTACTGGTTCGCGCTGACATAAGGGCGATCACAACAAACGCGAGCTGGCTCCTCTCTCCCAGCTTCATACCACACTCACGATGACGCTGCACTCCCCGAAGAAAAATGTAAGAAAAGCAGTTGTCAAAAACTAACTGAACATTCAAAACAGCCGTACTTGTCAGCATAAGTGAGAGACACGGGTACCAACATAATGCCACAAAAAAAACTAGGATCCCGCGAAATTCGAAAGTCGCGATACTTTTTAAACAGACCTCGTAGGTGAGAGACATGAGTACAAACATAATCACCCCTATTCTGCATTCCGCCGGATTTGCATTTCGTTCGAAACCATTATTTCGTTTATTTTCGTTTCGAGTTATAATTTCGCTTCCTTTATTTCGAACGTTTTGCGCATTTAATGTTTGAAGAGAAACAGATCGAACGAAATGCAAAAACAACTCGAACGGAATGCAGAATGGAATTCAATCAAATCGTTCGAACTATTTCGAATCGGTCGGAGTACAGAATATGGGTGAATGCCACAAAAAAATCTAGAATCGAATACACGTAACCTGCGTAAATTCGAAAGTCGCGATACTTTTTGAACAGACCCCGTAGATGGGACAGATTGCTCTTTATTTCCACTCCGGTAGCTGTTCTGTATTCCAGATTCTGACTTGTTGCAATGTTGCAGCAGAGTTCGGTTCATGTAGTCGTCGTATTAGTGGTATCGTGGTAAACGCTGATGCTTAATGTTATTAACGACTGGCAGTTTAGAACGAAGTTTGACCATCACTAGATAGTGGTCTTAATCGATATTGGCTCCAAGATGTGTAGAATAAAGGTATGACCGTGTCGTCAATAATTGCGCGAGGGGAAATGGTATAAACATACAGAGGATTGTGGGAAGGGATTTGAGTGCAAATAGAGATGTCTAAATTTTGACGTAGGACTACGTCTAACCGGAAGATATAGGGGGTGAAATGGAAATCTAGGCACTGAACAAGTAGGAAAAAATGCAAAATTTGGAACGCTTATAACTCGAGCATTTCTCAATAGATCGCAAAGGTTTTTGCATCAACTGATAGGAAATATATCTACGCATCTATCATAACGAATAACATTTCATTTTTCTTGAGATAAATAATTGAATAATTGTGAATTATCAAGCATTGTCAAAATGCACTATGTGCCCATTTTTGATTGGTCCATTTTGTGCTCCTCAAATCGTACCGACCAAAACGGGCAACCAGAGCAGCAGCGAAATAGAATGAAGCACGATTGGAAAGGAAAAAGAAAAAATGAACGAAACATTGGTCGCAGTCTCATACATGCGTAATTCTCGAGCCAGCCAGTCAGCTTAAAAATCCCCGCTCCGCTGCCGTAACGATCATTCTCATTCAAACCGTTCACCACATCGGTTCGCATCACAACACATCAACAAACCAATCCAAGCAGCCATGTCTGGACATGGTAAAGGAGGAAAAGTGAAGGGAAAGGCAAAATCCCGCTCGAACCGTGTTGATCTGGAGTTTCCCGCATGGGTAGCTAGGCCGAGCGCGTTAGTACCAGTGCACCAGTCCACCTAGCCGGCTTTATATAGTTTCGGCCGCCGAAGTGATCGAGTTGGCTGGCAAAGCTGCTCGCGACGATAAGAAAACCCGCATTCGGAACAGAACACATTCGGTTCGGTGGACATCAAGACAACAGACAGTTGCAGCGAGTGGCGAGTGGCAAACGCAATCACAAAACGGCATCAGGTAGCAGAAGAAAAAAGTTTGTTCTTTATACAAACTGCTTTGGTGGCAAATCCAGAACAAGGCGGCATCGAGGGCGTTCGAAATGGGTTTTTTTCAAAACCACGAGTACTAAGTTTTCTAAATTGGAACCATTCCATAAAACAAGGCGCTTTTCAGGGCCATTAAACCTTCCAAAAAAGAGTTTAGGAAATACAGTTCAATGCTTTCTAAAACAATATCCAAAATAATAATAAAACACAAATTGATCACAAGCTGGATGGGAAGAAATTTTCCAACTGTGAAAGCTGTGGCGAGTGGCAAATGCAATCGCTAAACAGAAAGGTTTAGCCGAACAAGATGGGGATATCGAGTGATAACAAAACAATAAACTCTTTAGATTGAAGATAATTTTGTGATCCTGAAAATGACCTTTTTAAGCCTGCATGTGAATCCAACGAGCGAACAAATCGTAATGAATGTATTTTTTTGCCATCGCTCCCTTTTAACGCTCATTCGTTCGTCTCGTTGGACTCGCCCCTCTGGCTGAGTCTGCCGATTTGTCTCTATCCTGTAAGTGTGTACCGCTAGAGTATAAAACACGCGGACCCCAAAAAAATATCTTATTTTCTTTCAAACCGTAAACCCGTGTGGTTGTACGGCATCGGCATCGTGGACGTAACAAAGGAGGACAAGTTAAGGGAAAGGCAAAGTCTCACTCGAGCCGTACAGGTCTCCAGTTCCCTGTTGGTCGCATTCACTGATTGCTCCGCAAGGGTAACTAGGCCGAACGGATTGGTGCCGGAGCACCAGTATACCTAACAGCGATTATAGAGTTTCGGCCGTCGGAGTGCTCGAGTTGGCTTGCAAAGCTGCTCACGACAATCAGAAAACCCGCATCAAGAACAGAGCAGCTTCGGTTCGGCGCTCATCAAGACAACAATTAGTTTCAGTGAGTGGCAAAGTGTTTCTCCGGCACGTCGCATTAAATGTAATTTACTGAACAACATGTCACAAGCTGGATGGGAAGAAATTTTCCAACTGTGAAAGCTGTGGTTTAACCGAACAAGATGGGAATATCGAGTGATAGCAAAAACACAACACCAAAGGTTCTTTTCAAAACCATCAACATATTCATAAAGAGTAAACAGTAAACTAATCCATTTTTCAGGTAGATAGGTAGGTATTCACGTAGGAGAAGAAAATAAAACAATATATTTAAAATATATGTTTAACAAAAGCTGTCCCCTTTGTATAGTCCTACGTCACTCCGGTTATGTCCCCGACATTACCCACCCGTCTTTTTTTCGTTTATTCGATTGTCGATTAATCGTGGGGTGATTTTTATATATTCGATTGATTCGAATAATTGTCTTTCAGTATTCGATCGATCGAGCGAATATTTATTTCTTGTAATCAAAACAAACAGACATTTATGATAAAAAAAATATGTCATAATTTTGAAGTTCATGATTTTTTGAGGATGATTAAAAAAAAGAGCACACTGTATATAATCGAGCCAGAAAAAAGTTTTTAATCGTTTTTTGTATGTTTTTTTCATTTCTTGAATATAAAAGAGGAATTTGATTTTTGATTCACCCCCTCAAAGTCAGAAAATACCTTTCTCGCATGAAAAAAATAAATTTATCCAGATTCTTTCAGGAGGTAATAGACGATCATATTTGATGAATAAAAACAGGAAGTGGGTTATATCTATGGTATAACCGCAAGGGTGACGTAGGACTATCGTTGATTTAGAGATCATTTGTTTGAAGTTGAATCTGAATTCATTCTGAATGAATGAATATTTGGGGGACTTCGAAAACGAGAGCGTTACGTTGGAGGGACAAGGTTTTATGCATCCAATATTGGATACGGAAATATTCTACTGATGGGGAAGAATAATCTTCAGAAGCTATCCTGTTAATTGCGATTGATTGAAAAATCACAAAACCAAATGTATTTGGTCACAGTGTTACATGGATAGAAAACATTCAAATAAACTCTTTCACATGAATGTATTTTTAAATTCCCAGAGGAACTGGCAGATTATTTTCCGTATCTTTCTCGATGCTGAATGGCATCCAAACGGAAAGAATTCCGTGCGTGTATGTGTGTATGTAGCGGCTGCTTCGATGGTCACCTTCTCTTCTCCTGAAGGATCGGCTTCTCTGTGCTCCCTCACAGGTTCAAACAAACTGCTTGCGTTTCAGGACAGATCTCGATCCTTCGCTGTCCAGCACCCTCAGCAACGATGTTGTCTTGTCGATGTCCTCACGAAAAATAAAAATGGCAAACTAGAGGGGAATGAACTCTCTGAGCTCGGAACTTTCGGCGACTGAGCAATAATCGATTGCGGGCGCATACAATATTGGATACGGAAATATCCTACTGATGGGGAAGAATAATCTTCAGAAGCTATCCTGTTAATTGCGATTGATTGAAAAATCACAAAACCAAATGTATTTGGTCACAGTGTTACATGGATAGAAAACATTAAAATAAACTCTTTCACATGAATGTAATTTGAATTCCCAGAAGAACTGGCAGATTATTTTCAGTAAAGATTGGATATTTCCACATTTTCCTCAATACTGGAAGCCCACCAGTGGTTAATGCTAACTCGATAACCATCTGTTAATAGCACTTGGTTGAAACATATTTGGTCAGTGTTACATGGATAGAGAACATTCAAATAAACTCTTTCACATGAATGTATTTTGAAAATTCCCAAAGGAACTGGCAGATTATTTTCCGGATCTTTCTCGATGCTGAATGGCATCCAAACGGAAAGAATTCCGCGCGTGTATGTGTGTGTGTGTGTAGCGGTTGCTTCGAGATCTTCCCGGGGAACCGTTTGTGGCATCACTCTCCTCCTGATGGATTCCCTTCTGGCCTAAGGTGCACAAACAGGCTCTTGGTGACACCGTTCATTCGCGCTTTCATGATAAACGAAGAGCTTCACCACAACAGCGACAACATGCTCCAATCGCTGTTCAATTATAACTGAGTGGATTTCCGAGCGGCGCTCGCTTATATACCGATTGGTGATTTCAATAGCCTGTTTTGAAAGCAATTTTAAGACTATTCAAACAAGTTTTTGGATCAGAAAGTAACAAGTATAGAACGCGTAGACATTTTATCTTTCGAATGAAGTGATTATCATACCATTTCGTTCAGTTGTTGAGGAGCTATTAACGCTCAAAATCTCGGTCTCCAGCGTAACGCTTTCGTTTTCGAAACTTTGATTTTACACCCCGGTATAGAAATGAAAGACGTAGTCCTACGTCAAAATCCTTCTACGCATATGTTCGAATTTCAACAATGAAATAGTTATAGAACTATTTTTTTTGTTTCGGACTTGTTGCCTCAAACTGGCTCTACTCTAAAAACTACGCTAGGGAAGACGATTCTGTTGCTTTCATTTGAAATATGAGAAAATTTTGTACAGGATATAGTAGTGGAACATCTAAATTAGTGATTTTTAACATTTTGGAAGTGGAAAACTTGAAAGTTTGAACTTGAAAGCACGCATATACACACTTGTGTAATAAATGCACTTGCGGAAGAATTGTAAACTGTAAATTAAAAATTAATCGGTGGCTTATGGTTATTTTTACAGTTACAGCTTCGGGTTTTTTCTATAATATATTAGCTGTAAAATATCGACGATAAAACAAGTCGTAGGAAGTTCCTAGAAATCCTTTTATATCATCTTTTTATGCCCCATCAAAAACAGGCATTAAGTTTTTGTTAACCAAGAACACAGAAACAAAGAATATTAGATATAGGAAAACTTGAAATTCCAGAAACCTTGCAATCGAATAATTAACCGACGTCTCTAATGGCAAAACGCGGGAAAATACCTCCATCGCCGACCGACACCGAAAGTCGATTTATTCTCTTGAGCTGAAACATATAAGATAGAGTATATTACAAACTTAACTTTAACCGTAAAAGACTTACCTTTCAATTTCTCAATGCTCTTATTCTCACCAAAACAATACCTCACACAAAGAGCAAAAAAAAAAGATATTGCAAAATATTGCAGATTGTTTACATACAAAATCCAAGATGGCTGAAAGGCCTTTCTCATAAGTCGCGCTACCGTATTATATCTATCGTGTATTGTATCTATCGTGAGCGCGACTTATGAGAAAGGCCTTTCAGCCATCTTGGATTTTGTATGTAAACAATCAACAATATTTTGCAATTTTTTTTTTGCTCTTTGTGTGTGGAATTGTTTTGATGGCAATCACGATAGATACAATACGGTAGCGCAACTTATGAAAAAGGCCTTTCAGCCATCTTGGAATTTGTATGTAAACAATCTGCAATATTTTTTTTGTGCTTTGTGTGTGGAATTGTTTTGGTGGCAATAAGAGCATTGAAAAGTTGAAAGGTAAGTCTTTTACGGTTATAGTTAGGTTTGGTAATATACTCTATCGTATTATATGTTTCAGCTCAAGAGAATAAATCGACTCTCGATGTCGGTTGGTGATGGAGATATTTTATCCGCGTTTTGCAGCTAGAGATGTCGGTTAATCGTTCGATTAATTCAAATAATCGAATATCTGTATCAGTAATTTTATATCAAATAATAAAAAATCAAGGTATGAATACATCGAATAATTATCAAAGTAATCGCGATTAATGAAAAAGGGAACCATTTTTTTCAGAAAATACAGTGCAAAATTTGTTTAACCGTCATGGTGTTATGACATCATATTTTTTTTATTATAAATATGTCTGTTCTTTTTGATTACAAGAAATAAATATTCGCTCGGTTAATCGAATACTGAAAAACAATTATTCGAATGAGTCGAATATTTAAAAATGACCCCACGATTAATCGACATTTGAATAAACGAAAAATTCAGACATCTCTATTTGCAGTCAAATCCCTTTCCACAGTCCTCTGTATATTTATACCGTTTCCCCTCGCGCACTTAAGGCTGATTTAGACGATGCCAGTCAGCGCTCTAGTTGATGTATCTAGTGAACAGAGAACAGACACTCTGTCCAAGTTACTTGTACCAGTATCGAACAAGTAATTGGCCTCTAACTTGAACAGAGTGTCTGTTCTCTATTCACTGGATACTTCAACTGGAGCGCTGACTGGCATCGTCTAAATCAGCCTTTATTGACGACACGGTCACACCGCTATTCCACACATCTTGGATGGCAATAAGAGCATTGAAAAGTTGAAAGGTAAGTCTTTTACGGTTAAAGATAGGTTTGTAATATACTCTATCTTATTATATGTTTCAGCTCAAGAGAACAAATCGACTCTCGGTGTCGGTTGGTGATGGAGATATTTTTCCCGCGTTTTGCAGTTAGAGACGTCTGTTAATCGTTCGATAGATTCAAATAATTGAATATCTGCAATTTTAATCGAGGATTTTTGTATCGAATAATGAAAAATCAAAATATGAATACATCGAATAATTATCAAAGTAATCGCGATTAAGGAAAAAACGAACCATTTTTTCAAAAAATACAGTGCAAAATTTGTTTAACCTTCCTATACTCGCGTGCAAAATCATAATACATTCTCGCGCACGGTGTCATAGACCGAAAGTTGCTATATATACTTCGTAATATTGCTATTGTATATTTTTTTTAGCTTTATTGGTATTTATTTGAAGAAAACATATTTTCTGGACATTTATCATTCAATTATACGAATGATAAATGTCCAGAAAATATGTTTTCTTCATCTTCATCCAGTTTTAATAGTCATCTAATTCAGCCTCTTCAAAACAGAGAAATTTTTGATACTTCAACACAAATAACGAAATTCGACTTTTTTCCTGTTATTAATTGAAAATAAGCAACTGGATATTATTCATGAAAGTATTAGGCTGTCAAAAAAGTCCTGCGGTATTTCCGCGAGGTGTCGTTGTAAGCGTGTAGTTCTAGTTGTATTCATTGTATATAGCTTGCTTGTTGGAAAGGTATTTTTGCGCGCTATAATATAGTCCTTGACAGTGTTTTGTTTGGTTAAGTCGTTCGTGAGTTATAGTGTCGCAAATATGGAGCAAAATAAAGAGAAAATCCGACATATTTTACAGTACTACTATGACAAAGGCAAAAATGCATCTCGAGCTGCCAATAAAATTTGTGCAGTTTATGGACCCGATACAGTTTCCATTTCCACCGCACAACGATGGTTTCAACGTTTTCGTTCGTGTAGAGGTCGTCGAAGATGCGCCACGCTGCGGAAGGCCTGTCGTCGAAAATTGCGACAAAATCGCTGAATTAGCCGAGAAAGACCGGCATAGTAGCAGCCGTAGCATCGGCCAAGAGCTGGGGATAAGTCATCAAACCGTTATTAACCATTTGAAGAAGCTTGGATTCACAAAGAAGCTCGATGTATGGGTGCCACACACGTTGACGCAAAAAAACATCTTTGACCGTATCGACGCATGTGGATCGCTGCTGAATCGCAACAAAATCGATCCGTTTCTGAAGCGGATGGTGACTGGCGATGAAAAGTGGGTCACTTACGACAACGTGAAGCGCAAACGGTTGTGGTCGAAGCCCGCTGAAGCGGCTCAGACGGTGGCCAAGCCCTCATTAACGGCCAGGAAGGTTCTGCTGTGTGGTTGGTGGGATGGTCAAGGAATAATCTATTATGAGCTGCTTCCCTATGGCCAAACGCTCAATTCGGACCTGTACTGCCAACAACTGGACCGCTTGAAGGTAGCACTCATGAAGAAGAGGCCATCTTTGATAAACAGAGGCCGCATTGTCTTCCATCAGGACAACGCCAGGCCACACACTTCTTTGGTGACGCGTCAGAAGCTCCGGGAGCTCGGATGGGAGGTTTTTTTGCATCCGCCGTATAGTCCGGACCTTGCACAAAGTGACTACCACCTGTTTTTGTCCATGGCGAACGAGCTAGGTAGTCAGAAGTTAGCCACAAAAGAGGCCTGTGAAAATTGGCTATCCGAGTTTTTTGCCAATAAGGAAGCGAGCTTCTATAACAGGGGTATTATGAAGTTGGCATCTCGTTGGGAACAAGTCATCGAACAAAACGGCGCATATTTGACTTGAAACAGATGATTGTAACTAATTTTATGAACAAATGAAAATTCAAAAAAAATACCGCAGGACTTTTTTGACAGCTTAATATATAGAGCTATGATATAACATAAAAAGTATTTATCGATTTAGATTTCATTAGTGAAAGAATCTGAACATACCATAACTGCATGCTCGAGACAAACATATTTTTTACATTTCATACAGTTGTAGCATGTTTTTGGGTCTTTTTTAAAGAGAATGATGACCTTCTAGATAGTTACCATTTTATAACGGTTCTGAAATTTCAAGTTTTCCTATATCTTTCCTTTCCTAAATATCCTATATTTCATATATCCTTTGTTTCTGTGTTCTAGGTTAACAAAAACTTAATGCCTGTTTTGAGTCTCCGTCGGGCAGTCATCGAGTGCGGACGCGTTTTCTCTCGCTCTGCGCATATTTTCGTGTAAGGAAATGGAATCAGATAGTGAAAACAGAGAATGGGAAGTTGCGTGCGTCTACTTTCGGTGAATTTTTCATTTGCATACCGGTGTTTTCATATGAGGAAAGTGAAGAATATTAGCTTGGTGTTATGTTATGAAAAGTGAGAACTAAAATTTCGTTATTATTCAATTTTATTAAGCTAACAATAAAAAAAGCAATTCGCGTCCGCCATTCGTCAGTATTTTTGTATTTTAACCACTCTCTTTCTGTTGTGTATTGCACCGCGCGAGTGTGTTTCATTGTGCTCTCCGAAGCGAGCTAAACACGTTATATGTATCGGAAGTGGTATTATCACCAATAAAGGCAACTCAGTGATCAAATTTATTGGAATCATGCCAGAAAACAGCTAAGTTCTCAATTATTACATTCATTTATCAAATATATATTGTTTTTATGAGGATCTTTTCGAGTCTGTGCATCCTCTAACACAAACTATGCGTGTATGTCGGTTGGTGAAACGCAACGAGGGAGATTCAATTCTATGAGATTCGCTTACAGTGTTTGCAGGAATTAAATATAAATGGTGCTGTTTCATGAGAGCGGGGAATTGTAGTGAGAGTGTCACAGAGAACACGGAGAGTCTACGGAGTTCTCTCTATCATTGGATTGTCTATGTGTTTCTGTGTGTATTGAAGATGTTTGGTGGCTGCTCTCCAATTCAATTTTTTAGTCATAAATTTTTAGGGAAGCTATAACGATTTAGCATCCATGTGCTATTCAATTAAAAGCCATTGGGAGGCTCAGCAAAGTAGTGGAATTGCTCGAAGATTGTTTGAGTTTTCCACTGTTTTGTAGGTTAAATCGTGAGTTGGGGGGTTGAGTATAGAACATAGAAGCTTTGTCTTGTTTCTATCTATTGTAACAGTTCGGAGATTTTTTTTTGTATTTATGTTATGTATTTCAATCTGTTGTTTGTTCTTGGCTATTGGCGTTGTGTTGGCGTTTCTGAGCGCTGGTTTGGGTGTATGCTCGCATTTGCTAATCTGATAGAGATAGAGGGTGACTGTCTCTTTGTGACCTTTGTTATCGCGAATAATTATTTCGCGTTGCGCCTATTAGTGGAAACATTTTTATATATTCTTGCGATAGTGGATGTAAAAAAGTTTATCTAGGTACTTATCCAAAACCGTCGTTTCAGGCTATATATGAATTTGAGGTAAACCAAACATCTCGAATATTCATATTTTTAAACGGTTTATTTTTACGTTGTTTAAATTTAGCATTTTCTAAGTTGGATTTCAGCATTCAGTATTCGTTGTATATTATACTAGCAAACGTTGTTCTGCCATATTAATTGTTTCTTGAGACTATTTTTGCAGGTTAAAAAAAAGAATATATTTTAGGAGAGTTTGTATGTTGTCGTTCAGGTCTGTAAAAAATCCATCATTATATTCACATTAACGACACATAAATCTCAATGTCGTCAAAATTAATTCCAATTGAATAAATTACCTCTAATTGGACAAACTTAGAAAAAATGCACAATCATTTTTGTCTATCCCACTTTTCAATGTAGTACAAATGTGTAACCCATTTTTCCTTTTTATCTTGAATTTCCTCCAAAGTATTCTGTCATTCTAATTTGAGTTGTATGAGCTGAACGACTCTAAGCTGCTCTCTAATGTGAACGTACTTTGGTTGTCGCTTGTTGATGTCGACGACGTCATCAAGGTTACTGTTCTTTTTGGGGTAAATGAAGGCTTGTGGATGTCAGGTTTATGGTGAAACCTGAAATGATTAAGTTTCCCATGAGGTGTGCACGAGGATTAGTAGAGCTCTTGAAGTGCTTACTTTTTGTCTGTCTGTGGTTGGTGTTTGTGTGCTCTTGTGTACTTTTGGGGTTGTGTCTGTGGTGTGTACTATAGGTGGAGTATGTGTGTATTTTTGTATCACCCGTAAGTAGTGATGTTGTTTTAGGCGTTGCCAAGCGTAGATTAGATTGGTTACTGTAGAGTTGTGTTTTGTGTAAAATGTTGGTGAGGGTGATGGGACAAGCGCATAATCGCAGTGGAATTACAGCAAATCGCATTATTATACAACAAATATATATCGTTTCGAATAAAAACAGAGTAGGTCCGTTTTATTTTAGAAATTTTTCGCGGTTATGTTTCTCATGAATATCGACTCACGTCGGGTGTCAAAATATTCCGTAAGTTAACATGTATGCGATGCGATTGGTCACGAAGTGCAATGCAGGCAATGTAGGTCGAGTGCTGAAATATTCCAAGAGTTCAGTAAGTCGGGTGTTAGAATATTCCAAAAGCTACAAAGCATGCGATGTGATAGTCCACGAAATATATTATAGATTCGTTTTATCGTAGGTAGATTTTCAAGTGTTCTTCTTAGGTTTCTCAAGCATAACCTCTGTCGTTGGATGTGAAAATATGTGGAAAATAGAAAGTTCTCGAACCAATAAGGCACGATACGTATTGTAGATCCTTCTTATTGTAGAGGGGTTTCTTGGTGACCTTCTCAGGTTTCTCAAAGATAATCTCCGTTGTCGGGTGTCGAAATCATATATAATCATATATAATCGTATCATATTTTTTGTTATAATATTCTAGCGATTAGAAAGTATAGAATCGTACGTCCGGCAGTGTATTACCTTAAATACCTTCGATTTTTTAGATCTAGTTTCGTCGAGCAGTTTAGAGTTAGCGTTCACAGAATCACATCACTTACCGCAGTGAATCCTGATTTTGAACCTATCCCACTAACAAATATCCCTTCCATGGTAAACGCTAGGGAACCACGCTATAGAGGCGACACTTCTGGCCTACGGGCGGCGAATATCATACTAACATTCCTTCCCTTCCCCTGGTGACTGTAAGGACGTGGCCGGCGTCGTTATTGACAATTTAAAGCTCGAATCACCGAGAATTGCACAACGAGAATGATTTGCTAGTCCCATGCGTCATTCTGTGAGCAACTACGAATTGTACAGTCTACCCAAGCTCAAGCTCAAGCTCAACAAAAACTTAATGCCTGTTTTTTTTATGGGGCATAAAAAGATGACAAAAGGATTTGTAGGAACTTCCTGCGACTTGTTTTATTGTCGATATTGTTCCCGAAGCCCGAAGCTGTAACTGTAAAAATAACCATAAGCTACCGATTAATTTATAGTTTACAGTTTACAATTCTTTCGCAAGTGCAATTCCTTCACAAGTGTGTATATATGTGACTATTGTATTTGGTGAACAACTATACTAATGTCAAACATTTGTACTTTACTTTTGCACGTATGAATCTAACGACGAATAATATATGAATCCGTTCAATCCGGTGACAAAAAGGACTAAAATCAAATAAGAATAGACCAAAAATGATATTATGCATTTTATTTAATAAATATTTCACGCCACTGAAGCATAAAAATGATTCCCTGGTGGTGGAGTAGACTGGGGAGAAGAATTCAGGGTCTGCAGGAGTAAAATGCAGACTTGAAGAAGGTAGTATCAGCTCCCGTTCTAAAATAGTAGTATTCAAATTCAAAGTGCCAAGGAATATACTATACTAGTGGTCAATGATTCTAAAAATATACTTCTTTTGAACTATTAGCTATAGGGACCAAGCAGAAATATTCAAACAAATCAGCTATTTCAACAACATTCGAAGAAAAGGTAATTTTGAACAGAAAAAAATTATGTTTGTGTAATAAAAATATTGTGCATCATTTTCATGGTGTGCTCTTTTTTCAATCGTCCTCAAAAAATCATGAAATGGTAAATTTATCAATATACTGATATACCATTTCATTCAAAAACCACTATTCTGCACCATGTTTATTTCAAAATTATGTATAATGTAACATTTAAAATTATGCATTTTTATATCATATTTTTTAGAGGTAGCTTGTGTCATATTTTTTATCATAAATGTCTGTTCTTTTTGATTACAAGAAATAAATATTCGCTCGATTAATCGAATACTGAAAGACAATTATTCGAATGAATCGAATATTTAAAAATGACCCCACGAATAATCGACAATCGAATAAACGAAAAATTAAGACATCTCTATTTGCAGTCAAATCCCCTTTCCAGTTCTCTGTATATTTATACCGTTTCCCCTCGCGCACTTATTGACGACACGGTCACACCTTTAGTCCACACATCTTGGATGATGTCTGAGAAGTGATTTGTGTTTACTGTTTGTTAGAGCCCCGCGCACTACAGACTTTTTTTCAGCCGACAGTTTGGTCAGATCGGCTTACTGGTGCAAAAACCGACCCAACTGATTCGGTGTAAATCGCGTCCACATTATGCCGAATGATGCCGATCGGCCTGTACCAGGCGGCAAATTCGGTTCGTTATGTAATGTGGACGCCCCATCGGGTGCACGAAGCCGAAGTCCCATCGGATGCACGAAGCCGTCACGAACACACGAAGCACTATGTCGTCAACGCTAATTTACGTCGTTTTGTTTTGGTTCGACTTTCTCGAACCGGACCCACTTGTTTCGGGTTGGGTTCGGTTTGATTCGTGTCGGTTTTCGGCACGTCGGCAAGCCCGGGCGGTACGTCCACATTTAGCCGGCTTTACCGGGCGGCCAAGGCCGATTGGCGTAATGTGGACGCGTCTTAATGTGCGCACATGCATACCTCTCCGTACTGATTAACCCTCCTGTACTCGCGTGTAAAATCATAACACGTATACTCGCGCACGGTGTCACAGACCGAAAATTGAACTTCTCTGTAATGTTGCCATTGTGTATTTTTCAGGCTTTATTACCATTTATTCGAAGAAGAGGGTATGATTGAATGAAAAAACTCAAAAAATGTGTTTTCTTCGTCTTTATTATGTTTTAATAGTCATCTCATTCAGTCTCCTCAAAACAGAGTAATTTTCGATACTCCAACACAAATAACGAAATTCAAAATTTTCACTGTAATTAATTAAAAGTAAACAACTGAGTATAATTGATGGAAGTATAAAGAGTTATAGAATAACACAAAAACGTATTAATCGATTATGGTTTCATTGGAGTAAGAATCAGAACATAGCATAACTGCATGCTCGAAACAAACATATTTTTTACATTTCATGCAGTTGTTGCGTATTTTTCGGGTCTTTTATCGAAGAGAAGAATGTATAACGATCTTCTAGATAATTACCAGATGATAAAGGTTCTGGAATGTGAAGTTTGCATGTTCTTTGTCCCTGTATTCTTGGTAAACTAAGAATTAATGCCTTTTTATAGATGGGGCATAAAAAGATGATAGAAAATGATTTCTAGGAACTTCCTTCCTTTTTCTTGTCGATATTGTCCATTATAAAAAAAATATCCCGAAATTGTAATTGTTGAAAACTACCATAAGCCACCGTTTAGTTTATAGTTTACTGTTTACAATTCTTCCACAAATGGAATTCTTTCAGAAGTGTGTATATGTATGACCATTATATTTAGCGAATAACTATGCGAAAGTCAAACATTTATATTTTGCTTTTGAACGTATGAATCTAACGACGAATATATCGACGAATAGTTAATATATGGATCCGTTCAATTCAGTTACAAAAGGGACTGGGAAAAGGGTCAAATAAGAATAGTCCGGTAATGAGCTTATGCATTATATTCAATAAATATTGCACGCCACTAGCATTAATTTAAACATTTCATTCAACAATATTCTACAATGTGAAAAAAGGCACTTGTCCAAAAAAGTTACTCCTATACTCGCGTCAGTGTGTCAGACCGAAAGTGCGAAAAAAGAGGCGCACGTCCCCTTTGTACCAACACATGCGATACGCTAAACGATGATGAACGACGAATAACGAAGCTAGAGAGAATCGCAAAGTCGTAGTGTTGATATTTTCTGAGAAATGAACGAATTATTGATTTCTCGGTCTGACAGACCAATGCGCAAGTATAGGAGTGTTAAGAAGCCGACCGAACTATCGGTCGACAAGTCAGTCTGCAGTCTGCGGGGGCTCTTATAGAGATCCCAAGGTGTAACGGTATTGAAGGGTGATAGGAAAAGGTGCTTCCAGCCATGTTCCTGGAGGTAGCCAATTCGACAAGTCTTAGGCTATTTTCGTAGAATCGCGGATAGGAGTTAACCTAAGTTAATGCTGATGTTAAAGAAGTGGCCTCGCATCCTTATTTTTCGTTCATAGGTCATCAATCAATCACTCGTTTCTACATCTCCGCTATCATGATGAAATCTGTACCCAGCTCGTGCGATTTGCTGCGGAAGGTATAACCACATTAAAAAGATCGCACCATCGAACTTTTCTAGCCCATCCTACAGCGATACGATGTCTTATTTTTACGGTTGGCTTGCAGAGTCTGCACCAATCCCCTGTGTGGCAATCGCTCTGTTTAGAGTCCCACTTTGGCACTCCGACAACGATCAACCAGTAGAACGGTACGGCACAATAAATATCGCTCCACAGACAATGTCTAAAGTACGGTGAGCCAAAACATCAAATTCGCTCTGAGATCATCTTGAATGTCTATTGTTTTGTTTGTAAACAAAATACATTACGCTTGTGTACCGTCCCCAATTATTACGTCACGATATAGGGAAAAGTACGAAAAGCAGCTAACTCACCTAACACTCCACCCTTGTTACTGAGCACTGCTGCTTATGATAGCAGTGACGTTTATTGAATTCATGCGGTAGTTCATCATGAATGCATGCTATCGGAAAAGGTGTATCAAAACAAAAAGAAAGAAAATATACGGATGTTTGTTGAAATAAATATGCGAAAAGTTGTATCGATTTGATTGCAAGCATTTTTCTTCTAGAGAACGGCACGAGATGCAGCCGATGCAAGATTTTTGCAGAATTTGTGCTCGATGCGAACCGGCAAGTAAGTCTCTCGTTTGCATTCACTCCACCACATTAGAATATCATCCAAGAAAAGTTGGTTACGGAACACTGTCGGTACATGATGGAATCGAGACGGATTCGGGCGGCAGTTTGGTACAGACTGTGGCAGAAATTATGGCGAAATGTCTTGATGCTAATGTGAGTAAATATTCCATTCCATTTACCAGGTAGCTTGTGCTAATTGTGTAACTTCAGATCAAGCCCGACGATAAACTCCCGCAAAGGATATGCGACATTTGTCTGCTGAAACTGAAAGAATCATGGGAATTCAAGGAAATCTACAAGGCTAGTGATAGATATCTTGAGCAAATGTTTCGCAAAACGTTGAATGTGATAAAACATGAAAATGGGAAAGAAGAAACGTCAGATCAGGAAGATTTTACCACGGAAATTAGTTTCGTCAGAGAGGATGTTTCAGCAGATGATGAGTTTTCAGAAGCGATAGAAGCTAGAACGCATGTGAACAAAAAAGATCCTCTAATATCGGAGCAGTGGTGGATGATGTCTGATTTGACCGAGGGTCATTACGAAGTAAAGCAAAGTGACAATCCCAGTTGGGAACTGGTGGAAGTAGACGACTTTCGCTGTTGCGGATGTTTTCAGTTTTTCAGCTACAAGTCTGACCTGGATGAACACTGCAAACTAAATCACTGTGATGAACAGCATGGGGATGAAACTAAGCACTATGAGTGCGGCGTCTGTTTGAAACTCTTCTCCAGCACAGATGCTTTGAATTTCCACCAGAGAATGGCTCGCTCCAAAAAACTGTTCCACTGCAAGTCGTGTAATGCGTTGTTACCAAGTAAGCGACAGTTGAACACACACTTGAAGCTACACGCCAGTGTCGAGTCTGAAATAGATCTAAAAACTGAATCCCATAAAACAAATGCAATGAAATCGAAGAAAACAGCAGGCGTGTATTCGGCGATGAAAACGAATATAATTCTCCCGCCGGCTGATAAGTGCCGTATCACAAAACATTTTGTGACATTCGACTATATGGCCTTCGATGGATTCTGTTGCTGTGAGTGCATGGCATATTGTGAGAGCAGGCGGGAAATGAAACGGCATGGGGAAAAGGAGCATTATTCTAATCGAGGGTTGCAGGCAGAGAATGAATGTTTTGCATGTTTAAGGTATCTATTTTTCGTGACCGGAAAAATCGCCCCAGAAAACAACTGCAAGAGAAACAATCGCTCAGAAAAAGTGTAATGTCACAAGTGAGCTAGAAATATTGTGGAGCGGGAAAAGATCCTGGGTCTAAAGGTCTCACAGAGAAAAGCGTAATTACTATTGGAAATTAATTTATTCGTTTTTCTCAATTTATTCTGGGGTGAATGTAGCAGTCGTATAGTCTTGCTAGAAGCAACACGCCGGTTTTTTCTCGGATTTTCGAATCGATTTTCGGATTGTTAGATATTTCATTATTATTTTGTTCGCGCATTTTTGCTGTCGCGATAAGTGTTCAACGCAAAAATACGTTTCGCATGATTATGCGATCGTGCCGAAGAAGCCTCCATATGAGGAGCTTCACGACTTTTTTGCTACGGAGCTGAGCCTGTCATACGATCAAGTCTTTCGTCTGCAGCCAAGGTTGTTGACCTATCGGAGCAAGGCTCCAAAACGTGACGAACGCCAAGTACGGCGGGAAAGTCACGGGCCCGGAAACTGTACACCCAGATGGTAACGAAGCTCCATTGTCTTATCATGGATGATGAGACTTACGACAAGGCGGACTTCCGGCAGCTTTCGGAGCTACTGTTCTGCCAAGAAATACATGATTTGGCAAGCGATCTAATCATGTGGCAAATGGAGTGCGCCTTTCGAGACTACCGGGACTGTAAACGGGTTGATCTACCTCAAGAATGTCTACAGAAGCGTCTGCTTCCTCTGTTGAAGCAACACCGGAGCCCTACGATCTTTTGGCCGGATCTAGCTTTATGACACTATTCAAAGGATGTCTTGGATTGGTACGACGTCAACGGGGTAAATACATCGAAAAATACTGGGCTATTTTGAAGCAGGCACTACGGAAAAATTCTATTTTAAATATTAATTTTATTATAGTGCATACATAGACACCTTGATTTATAAAAATGTTCAACGAAACGCAACGAGACGATTTTCGTTGGAGGCAGTTGTTAAGCGAAATCTTGAGCGATGTGAAGAGCCTCAACTATTCTTTTCGTTCCATGTTAATTATGACTATTATCTATCTGCCAATCGTATATTGACTCATTTATACGTTACTATGACTAAACCTATCATGCTGTTCCTAAACTTTGTTCTACCGCTCATCAATGACGTCAATTGCACATTTCAGAAAGTTCTCAATTTTGCGAACTTTTTGTCTTTATTTAAGAGACTTTCAGCCGTAGGCTGGTGACCTTGATGCGAAAGATCGTGAAGACTTTTAGAAGATGCCTGCCAATGTTTACTTTGGTATTGATGCAGAAAAAGCTAAAAAAGGATTGGATTCAGCTAGGAAGCTGACCTTCAAATCGATTTATCGTGACTTCTAAATTCTCGTGGACTTTCGTCAAGCTACCAAACTTTCATGATTTACAGATATACAGATGTACAATTTTTTTCAGAATTTTTTACAGAATTAAATGTGGTAACCCTGAGTAGAGTTGAGCTTAAGGTACGAGCATACGGTTATGGTATTGAAGCTGAATGAAGTAAACTGCCGTTCTACGTATAGTTGTCCCATGTTAATATATTTTTTGACAAATTTCACTTTTCATCATAAACCGATGTTTTTATGCCTAATCTTCTAGGAAAACACAAAAAAAAGTTATTGTTCATTCCCAGCTTTCATGTCTCATGTTGATATTCCACGCATAAATGTTCCACCATGACATGGACATGGTGACCATGTATTTTTTGTAGATCTACAATAAATGAATCAGCTCAAGTACAAGAACTTGATACATGCTTTCAGTAGGTATAATGCCCTCATTTCTGATTTCGAAGAACGAATCAATACTCTAACAAAAAAGTTTCACAGAACACGTGTAGACCTTGTTATCGAATGCCTAATAACAATGAGATTTATATTCTGTTGCAAGGTGTTGCAAATCACACCTTTCTTCTTAAAACGATGTTTTTATGCCCTGGGAAAAAACACAAAAAAACTTATTGTTTGTTCCCAATATTAAAAAAAAACAACTTCAAGCTCAAATGTACCATATATATTCTAGGCATATCTGTCCCATCATGAATTTTTAAACCCATAATCAAGCTTGATTGATTCAAGTGAGTTAACGTTTCACTTTTCATTAGACAATATTCTACTGCTTACAAAAAACCCGGTGTATTGCTAAACTGAAATGCTTAAAGTTTCTGGTAGACAAATATGGTGAAAAACTTTAATTGCATTTTTCTCAGTTGCTGATTTTGAAACATGGGACTGCTATGCGTAGAACAGCAGTAAATATGCCGGAAGCTTACTAATAAGTTTGAAAAGGATCAGTCAACTTGGTAATTTTCTACGGCGTTTTTCCTGTGCTCCAGTTTGATGTGGGACTTTCAACATTCCCTTCACATACCCTACAAAATTCTTATCCACTTATCATTTCATCGAACAAACGGAAATACCGAAGGTTACTCGAAAGTATCCAGCGGTAGACTGGAAGAAAATATGGAAGAACACAACATTATGACAATTGAACTCGAATGAGCGGAGTACCATTTTCTTGCTAATCAATGAAAAGCTTGAACATAGAAAATTAATGTACCGTATGAATGATGGTTAAAATAGTGTATTCTGTAACACTAGATGCGAGACTTTACAGCATAAACTCAGCGAATGTGTACGGGTAGAGCCAGTTTGGAGAATACAGCAATGTAAATAAACGTAAATTAAAGTTATAACTCGTATACTCGCGTACGGTTGTCTGTGAAACCGTCCATCCCATAATGTTTTTCCGCGTCAGAATATTTCTTGTGGCCTTACACATTCTGTTGTTTCTGTTGCAGTTGTGTTCGGGCGCGGTATTTTCCGGGAACCCTATTTTTTCTCATTAATACCAAATGACTTGATTTTTTTAATTTTAGATCCTTCGGTGATAAGGATGCTTCAGAACAGCACATGAAGGAGCTTAATTCCAGGCATATATACCATTGCAAAATGTGTAATTTGATATTCCGATCGCTTGATCAGATACACGACCACCAGCAGACTAGTGCAAACCATGAGGGTTTCATAGAGGCGGAAATAATCGATGGTGATGAGGATATTGGGGACGAAGATTTACGGTTCTCGAAACGTAGTTTCAGGGGACAAAAAACAGCAACGATCGAGCAGATAACCGTGTATGAAGATAACGATACATTGAATGAAAACGAGGAGTATCGCGATGAAGATGCAAACTACGACCCAGCTGATGGGGAAGATTCGCAGCAATTCGATGAACCATACGGTCGACGGTTATACGCACCGAAAGTCAAACGAAACGATCCGGATATAGCCGAGGTAACGGTAGTGGATATCTCCAGCCAGGACGCAGTGCGGTGTTGCGGTTGCTATCAAACATTCATCACCGAAGAGGAGATTGTGGACCATTCAAATCATCATCATCTTCATTCGCAAGTGCAAGAGGATAAAGATCGTCCCTATGGGTGTGACCGGTGCTACCGAAGATTCGGCAAAGCCGTTTCTTTACAGATTCATAAGCTGTTCGTGAAGAATGTTCAAATTTACACCTGCAAGCTGTGTGACGAGAAGTTTAGTTTTCAGACACCATTTCTCCTTCATTATAATGAGCATGAGAGACATTCCATGAGGGACGATAAACGTGGAGCAAAGCCAAGGGTGAGGGAAGAAGTCGCGAAGTTTTACTGCTGTTTCAATCTCTGCAAGCAATCATTCACAGAGTACAGTGAACTTCTAAGCCACGTGGATGACAATCATGGTGTCAAGCGTAATCAATTTAAGGATTATCGTGATACGGACGAAAATTGCTGCGAAGTTTGTTTCCGTAGTTTCAACAACTATAGAGCCTTGCTTAGACATGTTACTCATCAGAAAAAGAGTATTTCTGGACGACACACATGTAGCACTTGTGGAGTTCAGATGAAATCTCTCGCATCGCTGAAAGATCACGAGAACAGACACCTCGGTATTAAACCTTACGAGTGCGAAGTGTGCAGCAAAACATTCGGAACAAAGACAATCCTCAAAAATCATATGATTGTACATCAAACGGATCGCCCATTTAGTTGTGAAATATGTGGCAAAACATTCGCTCGCAAGCGTAACTGGAAGGACCACTCGATGACCCACACGGATGGGAAACCATGGGAGTGTGAGGTTTGCAAGCTTACCTTCCGGATAGAGTCGCAGTTTCTGACGCACAAACGACGCCACACAGGTGTTCGACCCTATAAATGTAAATTTTGCGATAAAGTCTTTTCGCACGCCACTGATCGAAAGCGACACGAGATGGCGGCACACACCGGAGAGAAGCCACATCAGTGCAGCTTCTGCCCGCTGGCTTTCATCCGGAAACGACAGCTGGTTATACATGAGAGAACTCACACCGGGGAGAAACCGTACGAGTGTCAGAGCTGTGGCCAGGCGTTTATCCAGCAGAGTTATCTTACGCGTCATCTCGCCACCCACAAACCACGCGATGGTGGTGCGGTTTAGGTAAGCGACATTTGGAACGATTGTATTACACATTGATAGATCTGATATGCGTTGATGTTTTTATTTGGTCCGAAATGGTATTTAGGAAAGGTTTGACTACGATTTTAGTTTATATCCTCCTGCTCGCATATGGAGGTAGTTAGCGGGGAGCGATCTAATTAGAGCAATCTTTCTTGGATGACACTAACGTTCCCAGTTGAACTTTTGCCTTCATAACGTAGGTATTATCTGCGTCGATTTTATTTATAAGTACTAATTACTTAGTTGAGATTACTTATGCCCAATAACACGGCTAGAATGTATTTTGGGGTGACAAGCTCTAGAATACGCACTACCATAGCGCAAGTCGGAATAAGTTTTTTTTTTACAAAGATTAGATTTTTTCCAGGGTGTAATCTGTGGTTCATGGTCCACTTGATTCATACGTAAAATGTTTCAAAGACACAGAGACAAAGTTCAAAAATCCGCATTCGACTTCAACTGCGTGCTTTTTTTTTTTTTTTTTTTTTTTTATCTGTATTATAGTGACTTTCAACTCATTTGGCTGGTTCGTCACTTTTACTTCCATTTTTGGAAGAATGTCGGGAGTGAGAATTGAACTCGTGACCTTTAGCGTGAGAGGCATGGATGTTACCACTACGCCAGATCGCCTCCTCAACTGCGTGCTGTTCCCATGACTCAAAGACGACACGCAAACGCAACAACAACTCGTGGATCAATTGGATGCAACTTAAAAAACTATTCCAATGCATGGCCTTCAAGGAAAAGATTCAGAAGATCGGATCGAAAAATGGGCCCCAAATAAACTGGACGAAAAATGACATGTGAAATTCTGCACTGGACTGATAAAACATGGGTTTATATCGAGAATCCAGAGCGTCAAAGTCCAGTAAGTCTAAGGAAAGATAATGTTCATTGTTTTGTGGATCTGAAGGATTTGATCTACATTCTATCAAGTATATACCCGGAATTTCCCATCACGACATCGAGTATGTTGTCTGGTCGTGTATCCGGTTCCATACTGCCCGCTTGTTTTTCTGCATTATAGTGACTTTCAACACTTTTGGCAGGCTCGTCACTTTACGTCAATTTTTGGAAGAATGTCGGGAGTGGGAATTGAACTTGTGACCTTGTGACCTTGCGTAAGAGGTATGGATGTTACTACCGTGGCCGGAAAAACCGTTCCAGAAAACAACTGCAACAAATACAACCGCACAGAAAAAGGTTAAATTCACAATTATTCTAGAAATAGGGTCTGATTATGAACGTCACTGCAAGGTGAAAACGAAATGAAGTGCATATAACCTTGGTGATCAGGCCCATATTGTGACACGGGGAAAAAACATCATGGCTATAAATGCCTCACAGGAAAAAGCGTAATTGATATTATGAATATTTTTTCCGTCTTCGTAAAGTAAAGTAATGTCCCCATTTAACGAGGATATGGAATCGAGGAGGCCAAATTCGCCAAAATGGCGTGATATGTGTCGACCGCCGGCCCGCCGTCGGAAGCAGCGGTCCCTCGCACGCAAACCTGTGTTCCAATGATTACCCGGTTAGTAGAAACATAGGATACGATCTTTTAGCAAGGTCCAACCGAACATTAGCGTGGTCGAAATCCTATTTTACTGTTTTTTGAACTACGTTTTGCTATTGATTGTTGAATTGAACAAAACACGCTGAAACATCTGAATTAACTCAGATTAATTCGGAAACTAAAATACTTTATCTTACTTTCTTGAGTAATATATGCCAAGAATAATACATCAAATCTGGTTTTCCAGGATCAAATTTTGGAGGTTTAGAAAAACATCTGAAGATATCTACGTAGATGTCCTGTCCATATCCTAAGCATTAGCTATATAGTAACTTTATGTTCCCTCTTCAAGCACTGACAGTTCTCCATCTACCATAACAATTTTGTGTGTACCTGAAATTTTCTATAATGTAGGTATTTACGTTGCCCAATGTGAACAAGCATCCCCTGGTAACTGAATAAATTTCCATTGCACCTCAATAGAGCAATGTTCCTAGCATTACGTGGATGCCATCCAAATCGTCTAATCATTAATTTGTATGCCAATCAATGATACCAAAGCTAAAAATATGATCTAAAATTGGACTTATAAACCTAAAACAGATTTCAATAGAGATTTTTTGAGAAAAAGCTAAAAAGATAAAAAGGTTTTTTTCCAGACCAAAAACACATATCTTGATTTTGTCATGGCTGCTAAACAAAAGCTTATTCCGTTTGTTATTGCAGGATGCGACGGATTTCAGAATTAATTTTTCGTCTATGTTCATTCAAAATTCTATGAACTTGTCGAACGTTCTTTCGATGTCACTACTTACACATAAGGAACTTAAGAACATTTGGTCCCGACCTGGGCAGATATCCAATTTTTTTTTAATGTTGAACGAACGACTTTGGCTTTGTGTAAAGTTTAGCGTCACGTAACAGGGTTTGTCTTGCGTTACTTTTTGTTACATAGGGAGGGAGGGGGTCCAAAAATCGCATTTTTAGCGTTAATTTTAGTAAATTTTAGCGTAATTTGTACACGACGCCTTGATGGGTACGAAACATGAGTTCGGCCCAGAGGGTATTCGGACTACTGCTAAGGTTGATGCTCTGAAACACGAAAGAGAAGGGTTTTGGCTCCTCCAGAGTCTTGGAATAGAGAGTCGTCTGCATGACTCTAGTCCTGCCAAGCTGACAAATTACAAATCTTTTGAATGGGCACGTGAAAATTTTGAGCAGGATTCTGAAGTCTCCCCTCGAGCGTGTACTCATCGATTACTGAGCGATAAACATAAGTGCTCTCATGGCTGACACTCCGTTTTCGAAGTCACCCTTGTTCTGAAAGATAGAATCGCTCAGCGAGAGAGCTGGAAAGGAAACTGAAAAGTTACCAGGGCTCGGAAAAGTCATATTCAACTGAGGATAGCTGCTATTTCACTTTACGACCCGTCAACCGCATTTCATTCTTCCCGTCAAATGGACTACAATGCATATGCATAAGTTTTCTTCTTCTTCTTGTGTGACACTAACGCTCCCAGTGGAACCCACTGCCTTTTCAACGTAAGTATTACTTGTGTGGTTGAGATATCTATGCCGAATGTATTCTGGAGTGGCAAGCCCTAGAACACGCGTGACCACAGTACAAGTCGGAAGAAATTTCTTTGACGAAAAATGCCCCAGCTGGAACGGGAATCGAACCCGAACTCCCGACATGATAATGTGGGACGCTAACCACTCGGCCACGAGAGCACATTGAAATGACAATAAACCGTTCATTAATGGTGTAACTAGTCTTTTGCATCAGAAATCAAGTTTTCGTTTCACTTTATATGGACGTAAATATAAGATTGTGTACGCGAGTAATAAGATTCATGTCATGGGGAGTAGAAGTGTGGATTGAAGTAATGTTGAATGAAGAGAAAGATTTGTATTCCTTAGCCATAGTATCTCAGTGGCCGGCGACAGCACTTTAGTATCGTTTGCATTTTGTTGGGGTTTGGCTTAGGTAACAATAACTTACAAACGCCAACAAGTTCTATGTTTTTATAAGTAGGGGAGGTGGATGAATACGGACATATTAGGAAGAACGTCAATTATATCTTTCGAAACTCGTGTTTCTTAAATGCGGTTTATTGCATTTCAATATACTGTTTTTCGAATAAATCGGCCTAATGTTTTTCAATGTTTTTACTAAAATTAAAACAGACCGAAAAGTAGAACATTTTTTCGATGATTGCCGCATGGACATATAGTGTTGAGAATATGGACAGGTTTGTAATATTTACGTATGTTAATTCTCGAAATTTCATGAAAGTAGGGGAACAGGGTTGAGAACTTTTGAAAACTAACGATGAAATCAGTAAAACATAACAATCTATAATTTCCCGATAATGTCAAGAACGGGCTGCGACAAGCCAAGTAATCCGAATTGGCGGCGCTAAACGAATATTTTTTTACAGAACGCTCGGACGCCATTCAATTAGTGTCAATTAGAAGAACCATAGATTAGAATAGTTCATCAGTCATCCTCGCTCTCAACCCTCGTCAATTCATTTTCTAGTCAATTCAAATTATGTTGACGGCGAATGCCGAAGTAGTCCTAGTCGAAGCGAAGCTACTGAGAGGATAGTCGATTTTCATTTTTCATTTTTGTAGTTACCCTGTAGTTGCCCTGTAAGTTACGATCTAGAGTCTAGACCATGTCTTCGATCAAGTTTATTATTCCTTCCTTCACCGAACTATGCGGCAGTGAAAAAAACTCAACTCAGAGTGTCGCCTATCTGGAAAAACCTTGAAAATCAGGGAATATTAGGGAATTTCGTCACCAATCAGGGATAAAATGCAAATCAGCCGTTTAGAATTTTGATTATTGCAGTAATTGGGTGCACATGTGGCTGAGTGTTTGGCGTCTGACATTATCATGCCAGGTGTTCGGGTTCGATTCCCGGTCTGGCCGGGGAATTTTTCGCCAAAGAAATTTCCTTCGACTTGCACTGTGGCCACGCGTATTCAAGGTCTTGCCCCTCGGAATACATTCGAGGTGTATTATTTGGCATAAGAAATCTCAACTAAGTATTAATAAATGACGCTAGTTAATGATTACGTTGAAACGGCAAAAGTTCCACAGGGAACGTTAACGCCATTCAAGCGTAATTTGAAAGTTAATGAGACCAAAAAAATGTGTTTCAATTGTTCGACTCTCTGTAGGGTTTTAGTTTTTCCCCTGTTCTAGTCTTTCGAAAGAGTAAACGGCCTTTACATCCGCACTGTTTTTTGCTGGTATTTGGCAGATACGTTTGCGAAACATATCTGTTTAAGCAGAAAGAGGGGGATTGTAAAGAGAGGGATGCGTAGGAATGATAGAAGCATTGATTTTGTCAAGCGTTGTCAAGCTTGTCAAGCGTTGATGTATCGTCGGTGCTCCCGTGGCCGAGTGGTTAACGTCACACCTAACGCATTCTAGAGCTTGCCACTCAGATTGCATTCAAGGCGTGTTATTTGGCATAGAAATGTCAGCGCAACAAGTTTGTTCTCAATGATTCTGAAAATGAACGAATGGAGAATTGTTGGAAAGGATAAGTTTACGGCTAGTAAAAAGGTCTTCTGTCTCTCGTGTGGAAACCCCCACGTTGAAAGAATTTTTCCATTAATACCGAACGTCTAAATGAAATCATGCGTGAGGAAACTTTAGAGGGATATATATATATATATATATATATATATATATATATATATATATATATATATATATATATATATATATATATATATATATATATATATATATATGTATATATATATATATACTAGCTAACCCGGCAAACTTCGTCCCGCCCATTTACTTGATTAATTCTCGAGTAATGCAGAAATTTGTGTTTTATTTGTATGGCAGCCACCCCTAAGAGAGGGGGGAGGGATATCTAACCACCATAGAAACATTCATTGCACCCTAAAGTTTCCATATGCCTAATTTGGTTTAATTTGCTTGATTAATTCTCGGGTAATGCAAAAATTTGTGTTTCATTTGTACGGCAGCCCCCTCTAAGAGAGGGGGAAGGAGTATCTTAACACCATAGAAACATTTATTGCATCCTAAAACCTCCACATGCCAAATTTGGTTTCATTTGCTTGATAAATTCTCGAGTAATGCAGAAATTTGTGTTTCATTTGTATGGCAGCCCCCCCCTTTGAGTGGGGGAAGGACTGTCTAACCATCATAGAAACATTTATTGCACCCTAAAACTTTCACATGCCAACTTTGGTTTCGTTTGATTGATTAATTTCCGAGTAATGCAAAAAATTGTGTTTCATTTGTATGGCAGCCCCCTCTAAGAGAGGGGGAAGGAGTATCTTATCACCATAGAAACATTTATTGCATCCTAAAACCTCCACATGCCAAATTTGGTTTCATTTGCTTGATTAATTCTCGAGTAATGCAGAAATTTGTGTTTCATTTGTATGGCAGCCCCCCCTTTGAGTGGGGGAAGGATTGTCTAACCATCATAGAAACATTTATTGCACCCTAAAACTTTCACATGCCAACTTTGGTTTCGTTTGCTTGGTTAATTTCACATGCCATTCTTATGGACTCGGAATCTACTGAACCGATCAACATGAAAATTGGTATGTAGGGGTTTTTGGGGCCGGGGAAGGTTTTCGTGACAGTTTGAGACCCCTCCCCCCTCTCTAAGGGGGGCTGCCATACAAATTAAACACAAATTTCTATATTACTCGGGAATTTATCAAGCAAATGAAGCCAAATTAGGCATATTGAGGTTTTAGGGTGCAATAAATGTTTCTATGATGATTAGACTATCCCCACCTTTCTCTGAGGGTGGGCTACCATACAAATGAAACACAAATTTTTGCATTACTCGAGAATTAATCAAGCAAATGAAACCAAATTAGACATATGGAAGTTTTATGATGCAATAAATGTTTCTATGTTGGTTAGACTCTCCACTCCCCTCTCTAAGGGGGGGCTGCCATACAAATGAAACTCATTACTCGAGAATTAATCAAGCAAATAGAACCAAATTTTGCATGTGGAGGTTTTAGGGTGTAATAAATGATCCTACGGTGGTTAGATACTCCTCCCCCTCTCTTAGGTGGGGCTGTCGCAAAAATGAAACACAAGTTTCTGCATAACTCGAGAATTAGTCAAGCAAATGAAACCAAATTTGGCATGTGGAGGTTTTTGGGTGCATTAAATGTTTTATGGTGGTTAGACACTCCGTCCCCTCTCTAAAGGGGGGCTGCCATACAAATTAAACACAAATTTCTATATTACTCGGGAATTAATCAAGCAAATGAAGCCAAATTAGGCATATTGAGGTTTTAGGGTGCAATAAATGTTTCTATGATGATTAGACTATCCCCACCTTTCTCTGAGGGTGGGCTGCCATAGAAATGAAACACAAATTTTTGCATTACTCGAGAATTAATCAAGCAAATGAAACCAAATTACACATATGGAAGTTTTATGATGCAATAAATGTTTCTATGTTGGTTAGACTCTCCACTCCCCTCTCTAAGGGGGGGCTGCCATACAAATGAAACTCATTACTCGAGAATTAATCAAGCAAATAGAACCAAATTTAGCATGTGGAGGTTTTAGGGTGCAATAAATTATCCTACGGTGGTTAGATACTCCTCCCCCTCTCTTAGGTGGGGCTGTCGCAAAAATGAAACACAAGTTTCTGCATAACTCGAGAATTAGTCAAGCAAATGAAACCAAATTTGGCATGTGGAGGTTTTTGGGTGCAATAAATGTTTTATGGTGGTTAGACACTCCGTCCCCTCTCTAAAGGGGAGCTGCCATACAAATGAAAGACAAATTTCTGCATAATTCGAAAACTAATCAAGGAAATGGAGCCAAATTTAAGATGCGAATGTTTTAGGGGACATGAAACGTTTTCATGGTGAATAGACACTCCTCCCCTCTCTCTTGGGGGTGGGACTGTCATACAAATGAAGTATACATTTCTGCATAATTCAAGAACTACTCAAACAAACGGATATAGCGGATATATTTGACGTCATCGCCGACCTCTTTGGCCGAAAGCGTAAAATACCTGGCTCCCTGCCAGTCGCTGCCATCCTTGACTGTGTTTGCAATGGCTGCAATCAAGGATGGAAAACAAGGGAGCATGATGCGATTTACGATTAATCCCAAACTGCACAGATCGTAATCTGTGCAAACTGCGACTAACTATTGATCCTCTCCCATCATAACCAAATGATTTTCTCTTGGTAACTCTGAGTTGACCAAAGCATTGCTAGACTGAAACTAGTTCGAATAATTGAGTTACTCTCCTTTCTCGTTCTGTTCACAACTCCTAACAAGAATTTGCTCCGTGGGAATGAGTATCTCTATGACGTACGCTTTACGATTCTCGCTCTCTCGTCCGGGCGTTCAATTTTCCTGTTCGAGCGCGTTTACTTCGATTAAACTGTGTGAGGAAAAAATGCGCTACAGCAGATAGGACGACATAAATGTTTAATATTCCACAGAGGATTTCTCAGATGGTGTTTAAATTCATCTACAAGAGACTACAAACAATAATCCCCCTCAAATCACTAATTTTATGAGTTAATGTAAATGCGTTATTGGCCAAGACTATTACGATATCGAACACGTGGTCTTGCGAGATATATTTTTCCGCCAGCCCAAGTACAGAACACTCCTTTCGGGCCCGAGTAAACTTGTGGCTAGAAAAGACCTTAATTACCTTGAATTAATCAAAAACATAAATTAGCGCAAATATGTCAACATGTGTTTTTTTTTGTGTAAGCACGTAAATATTTACTCATAAAATTTTAGGACTATTGAACTCTACATAATTTGTATGCAGATAGACTATCCACAGTTTGTGGGGGGAATACTCATACAACTCAAATGGGTAATGATTATCTGCTATCACAAAGCTGAGAAATTTTTTGACGTTTTGTTTTACTACTGATTCATTCAAAAAAATTAAGCTTTATTTTAAAACGTTTTCTTATCCTGAGACTGGCTCATCATATTGCACTGCTACTAAAACCGTAGACTAACCTCAAGGATATTTTTTTATCCATTTTCGGCGAATAATCAATAGAGTACCGTGTTATGAAACATCAGAACAATAGCAAAAACAACATCACGATCATAAGGTGTTGGTTCGGTTATTCCAGACGACATTGGAATATATTCCATCTGATCATCTTTAGGAAGGTTAACGACCTTCAAAGGATAAATTTATCTTGGGAACATTAAATTGATGTTCATGACTTCCAATCGGACGTTTATCCGCTCTGATAATAATTGTGTGGTCCTCACAAAGCATATATTCCAATGCCGTCAGTTCAATTAAATTCTTCGCATACCGTTTGATGATTAGGTAGGATGTTGATAATCATTTTCTGCGATACCGATTGTTCCAACAGTATTCATTCGACAATATGGAGATTGAATACCTGAAATAAACCAGATTCAACCAAACAAATCTGCGGATAAAGCAGTATGTACACTCAAGAGATGCAACAAGTTTGAAGGGATATGAAAAAAAACATTGGTCGTTCAATAAATCTACTGCCACATATGTCGGAAGTCCACGATATATGAATAACATATGTCCATACTAATTCACTACATTTATTTGCAACGAAAAACGTAACCACACAGAATTGAATTAATCAAATATGTGATCCGTTTTATCTACAAAATAAAAAAGGATATTAAATTCCATTGAATTCGAAAAGTGTTTCGTGAAATCACTAATTTAACTATTATTAGAAAAAATATTTGAAGAGAAATGTGAATGTTCAGAATTATTGGAATCTAAAAAACGATTTTGGGCGGGATGAGATTCGCCCAAATCTGCTGGTAATAAAATTAATCAATTTCATCCATTACCCGTCTGCTGTTTATCGGGCGGGAGACGACAACAAAATAAAATCGACACGCCACTCACTGCGATCAGTGCAATAGAGAATTAAAAATCCCTCGATGAGTGTCGTAAGATTTCAGTTGATCGTCTCTTGTACACTTTCCGATCCAGAAATCATCATCCGCTCTATGGGATGGGATTAATCGTTTGTGGCTTGCACTCACGATAAACCTTGAGTAGTGGAAGTAATGCTTCGAGAGTGCATACAGTGGGGATTCCTCTTTCATATTGCTTTTTTGAGATCTTGGTAGCTCACCATTTCAAGTATTCTCTCTGTGTACATATGAAGGATAAAAGAGCATCGGGGTGATTTCAAAACATCCGACTAGAGGGATATACTTATTCATTGATCGTTGAATGTGATTTTTCACCATCACTGGCTGCAAATCAAACGACAAAGGCGTCGAAGAGTTTTTGTGGAAGGCTCAATAAACGTAGAACTGGAGGAAAATTTGGTCCACAGTATTATCTTTTGATCATAAGGTGTTGGTTCGGTTATTCCAGACGACATTGGAATATATTCCATCTGATCATCTTTAGGAAGGTTAACGACCTTCAAAGGATAAATTTATCTTGGGAACATTAAATTGATGTTCATGACTTCCAATCGGACGTTTATCCGCTCTGATAATAATTGTGTGGTCCTCACAAAGCATATATTCCAATGCCGTCAGTTCAATTAAATTCTTCGCATACCGTTTGATGATTAGGTAGGATGTTGATAATCATTTTCTGCGATACCGATTGTTCCAACAGTATTCATTCGACAATATGGAGATTGAATACCTGAAATAAACCAGATTCAACCAAACAAATCTGCGGATAAAGCAGTATGTACACTCAAGAGATGCAACAAGTTTGAAGGGATATGAAAAAAAACATTGGTCGTTCAATAAATCTACTGCCACATATGTCGGAAGTCCACGATATATGAATAACATATGTCCATACTAATTCACTACATTTATTTGCAACGAAAAACGTAACCACACAGAATTGAATTAATCAAATATGTGATCCGTTTTATCTACAAAATAAAAAAGGATATTAAATTCCATTGAATTCGAAAAGTGTTTCGTGAAATCACTAATTTAACTATTATTAGAAAAAATATTTGAAGAGAAATGTGAATGTTCAGAATTATTGGAATCTAAAAAACGATTTTGGGCGGGATGAGATTCGCCCAAATCTGCTGGTAATAAAATTAATCAATTTCATCCATTACCCGTCTGCTGTTTATCGGGCGGGAGACGACAACAAAATAAAATCGACACGCCACTCACTGCGATCAGTGCAATAGAGAATTAAAAATCCCTCGATGAGTGTCGTAAGATTTCAGTTGATCGTCTCTTGTACACTTTCCGATCCAGAAATCATCATCCGCTCTATGGGATGGGATTAATCGTTTGTGGCTTGCACTCACGATAAACCTTGAGTAGTGGAAGTAATGCTTCGAGAGTGCATACAGTGGGGATTCCTCTTTCATATTGCTTTTTTGAGATCTTGGTAGCTCACCATTTCAAGTATTCTCTCTGTGTACATATGAAGGATAAAAGAGCATCGGGGTGATTTCAAAACATCCGACTAGAGGGATATACTTATTCATTGATCGTTGAATGTGATTTTTCACCATCACTGGCTGCAAATCAAACGACAAAGGCGTCGAAGAGTTTTTGTGGAAGGCTCAATAAACGTAGAACTGGAGGAAAATTTGGTCCACAGTATTATCTTTTGTAATTTTTTTTCAGCATACGAATTTTTAATGCATACGTATTGCAAATCTTTGAGCTCATAGCTTTTCTGTACGCAGCTGCCTTCCCAGATCAGAAGTTTTTGAGCAAAATCATCGGTAGAACAAATTTGAACTTGCTTGGTATTGGAACATCCCTTCGACAGGGTGTCGACTACCTGGACAAACCTTGAAAATCAGGGAATATCGGGGATTTCAAACAATGTCACGGAATATCAGGAAAACTCGTCACCAATCTGGAAAAAATGAAATTCCGCCAATTAGAATTTTAATTATTGCAGTAAGTAAACGACTTTTACATTCGCGCTGTTTTTTGCTGACATTTGGTAGATAAGTTCAAGTAAGAAAAAAGACAGGTACGATAAATCCAATACCACAAAACAGGTACCCTCAGGTTGTGTTGCAACTGATCACTTATTTAATCAATCAGTAACCGCAGTTCAACTTCAACCAATTCCCTTCCTTCTTCGAAAAATATCGATAAATTTATGGTTTAAACCATATTATTATTAAACCGTATTGAGATCCTGTGGTGTCTGGAAACGGTTATGTGCCACAAATCATTCCGAACTACTGAAAAAGACATGAGTGTATTGAGAAGAATGTATCATGGTAATCAGAAAGATAAGAAGGTGTAACTAGGGCGTGATAAAATGAGCTTTATGATGCTGTTTTGCTTTGCTCCGTATTCTAAATCAAAACTGGACTTTTGGAAATGTGCCAAGAATTCGTACATAAAGTACGTTGCGTCCTCCATAAATAAGCATCCTTGGTACTCCGTTAAAAGCTTGCCGCACAGCCTCCGAGCCCATGTTTTGGCCATTATTTCAGTGCAAAGATGGTTGTTCAAAATTATTTTATTCCTTTGGTATTCATTTGTTATAGAAGAACGCTGTTTTGTAAACATTTATGGTATAAGAACGGAATCACTAGAAGGAACTGAACGCCATTTCGAAAAACGAATTTGGAAATTGGAAGAATTTCTTTATACGAAGGAATTTAAGAGGCAGTTTGACCAAATTAATGTGTTTTGGGTTAGTTCTTCCATAAAATAGAATATGATTATATTGAGTTATGATTACTAAAAAAATCGAGACAACTTCTTTTTATTTTAAACAGTTCTATACTTTTTATTGGGATTGAGTCTTCTTTTTGCATTCATATACCTTAGAACATAATTATTGATAAACTCCTAAAAATCATACCTTCATAATGAATGTGATAAAATTACGCTTTACAGTAAATAAAAAAAAACTATTGCAAAAATGTTTCGTGTTCCGCCAGAACCGTTGATCGGGTGCGAAAGAAGTGCGTTTGTGAATGAATGTTTTCGCTTTTGTTTTTGCTATGGTCAATATGTTAATATCTGTCCAACGATGCCCAACGATGGGAGCTTGTCCCAAGCCTGCCGGGACTGTGGTTTTCAAAATATCACATTTTGCCACCATTAACTATGGATGTGTTCAAGTTGCAGTGTTCTGTTTTTTGCTATGATAGATAATCTAAAGCTATTTTACAAGTAAACATATCTTAAAAAATCTGACCATATTTACACGTCTCTTAACCTACAAAAAAAAAAAATAAGGAAGATTTCGATTTCCATTTAAAGCCAACAAAAAGAAGCAGAGAATATTTCACTTTTGGAAGTAAAACAAAGTCGACCCTTTTCAAAACAACAAAAAATCCACTAATTACCGTAAACTCACACAACTTTTTTTTCTCGCAAACACTAATAGCTCTTTTGTCATATACATTTTTGTTCAATATAAATTTCTCTCTCTTCATCACATGTATTCGAATTTTGTAAATTACATATCTCTCTTTTTTGAAATGGAAGCCAATTGTGAAAAGGAAGTTCTTTATCTTAGCCTAGCGTTTTCTCTCTTTAGAAATACAAAGAAACCAAAGTCAATGGAAGAAAACAGATGAGTACTTTTGTTTTGTCGGTTGAAGAAACCACTTACACGCTAAACTCTTCTTCTAAGAATAATAAAAAACTTTACACTTTCTCTTCTCTACTACTTACTCAACAATAATTCTATTATCTGTCCCGCGAAAACTTCATTAGCTATAATTTTGTTCTGTCTGAAAAGTCTTGATGAAAGATTCACTTTTCGATTGTGGTTTCCAATATAATACAAAAACGCCTCGAATCTCACCACTTTTTATACCTCACAATTCAACTAACACTTAACGACTATTGTTTCGTACACACATACATACGCGCGATTTTACTCATACAATTCAATCATCCATCCTTTGAATTTCTGTACAAAAAAATTTTCAACTCGCTCTCGGTTTGATCGCCAAATAAACTCTGGAAGTTAAACAATAATGAGAAGAACGATTGGCACATGTTTCCTCCTCGGAGTAACGCTTCTTTTTTTTCAAATTTCCGCGGTCCCATATATCACACATTTCCTCCTCCTAAATTCGCATCGATTGTGCCACACACACGCTAGTCATAGTCAGTCAGCGTGGGGAACACAAGCGGCCGGCCACACCAGGTCGAGATCGTCGTTTACAGTCTACCTCACTTTTTTTTTTGGCTAGGAGGGATGGCACCAAGTGGTTTGAGATCACTTTCGCACTCTGCCGCCGGCGGTCTCTCCGAGTGTCGTGTGTGTGGGTGTGCGCGGCTGCTGCTGACCATCCCCATCTCGCCTAATGCTTGATTGTCACTATCATCATAAACTTTGTTGCCGCTACTGCTGCGTTGATCCCCGCCGCGATAGAGAGGGGGTTTATTTGTAGTACATGGACTCGGATTTGCTCAGATCCGTGGGCATCATACTTTCGTCGTCACTTGTTGCCGCCGCCTTATCGCCGTGCAGATGATGCTGGTGTTGTTGTTGCTGCTGCTGCTGTTGCTGGGAATGATGATCGACTGGCGAGGGGCTTCGCTCGTGTTTCCGCTCGTGCTCCTGGTGCTGGTGGTCTAACCGACGATCTTCGTCGTGTTGCCGTGCTTCGGCAGCGGCCACGGCAGCAGCGGCTGCAGCCGCTTGGGCCTGCAACTGTTGCTGGTGAAGATGGTGCAGATTGGTGCTGATCGTGTGCAGGGAATGGGAGTTGATGGCCAGCGAACTGGGCGATGCCGGGGGAGATCCACTGTCGTGTTGGGATTGTTGGTGTTGCTGTTGTTGTTGCTGTTGCTGCTGGCGTAAGAGCTGGATGGTCGTCAAACCATTGGCGTTTCTGATCAGTCTAGAGAAATGAAAACAGATAATTTAGGTTAATTTCTTATGATTGATGCTAATGGTTTGTTAAGACTACTCACGGATAGCAATCGGTTCCGTTCGATCCGACGTAATATTTACGTTCGCTTGTGCTCAGATCGGTGGGCTTCAGTTCGTCCAGGTCGGTTTCCATCTTGATGGTGGGATGGTGGTTTCCAGCGGAGGCTCCATTGGAAGAACCGGCGCTTGGTGCTCCCGATTGGGACGGGTGGATGGGATGATGCAGTGCAGTGGGTGAAATTGGACCTCCGCCATTCGCCTGCTGGTGGGAAGCAGCTGCGGCCGCTGCAGCCGCCGCCAGATGATGAATGCTGGCACCGTTGGGTAGCAGCGACATCAGCGAGTGGTTCGAGGCGTTACTCGCCGACGAAGCGGCAGACTGGCCGTTGGCGCTTTGACTCGCCATGGTCTGGCGGAGCAGGGAGATATTTTTGATGCTTTTCAACTCCGTTGGGTTGCGAAGAAATCTGTTGATGGGAGGGAAAACAATAAAAATCAGTTCCGTGATGCTCTCTTATTGTAATCAGTTTCTAATTCCGTTCAATGGACATAAAATAGCGTATTTCACAGCTAATTTCTTCTTATAAATTACTAGCTGACCCATCAACACCCTCCCTCCTTTTTTCCGCCATTTCTTGTACACCAAAACCCCAAAATGCCAAACTTAACTCCCTTTGCTTGATTATTTCTTGTCCCCTAAAACCTCCACATTCCAATTTTGGTTCAGTTTACTTGATTAGTTTTCGAGTTATGCACACATTTGTGTTTTATTTGTACGGCAGTATCCCCTTATATAGGGGCAGGAGTGTCGAAGCACAATAGCAACATTTCTTGTCCCCTAAAATCTCTAATGCCTCCAATTTGGCTCCATTAGCTTGATTATTTCTCGAGTTATCCACGACGTTCGCTTAGTGAGAAAAAGTGAGTGCTCGAAAGTATTTATATAAAAAAAATTGGGCGGGACAAAATTCGTCGAGTCAGCAAGTAATCTCAATGAATAAATGAATCAATGAATGTTTTGAAAGATCGCTGAAAGTTTTTCTTGTTAGT
>NC_073746.1:38856877-38869377 GCF_029784135.1 Toxorhynchites rutilus septentrionalis
AGAACCGATCACTATATTAGTTCTCTCCCGGTAAAAGGCGTTGTCGACGAGCATGCAGACATGTATCTGACCAAGCATCCTTCTCGCGTTATGGTGTTTGGATTGGTGGCTTCCGATGGCAACAAAATGAACCCGGTGTTCATTCCAGAAGGCGGCAAAGCGAACACGAAGGTCTACATCAGGATTTCAAGTAACTATGTTCTTCCATAGATCAGAGCTTCGTGCCACACCTCGAACCGCACTCAGAAGTGGTTGCAAGGACATCTTCCGTTCTGGGCGAAGGAAATGTGACTGCCCTGATCTTAATCCGAGGCCAGGGCCTGTTCCAAACGCCAACCGAGTAGAGCAAGCTTCAGACAAACATTGACCCGTACCTGGAGAGAAATGGATCCAGGCTACATTATTAAGACCTGAGGTCGTAATTATAGCAATTTGAGACTCGATCGATGATTAACATAGGTTAGGAATCAGAAACAACCTCCTGAATAAATGAAAAAAAAAACCGAAACTTTAGAGAATTTTTTCAATTCTGACGTCGCTTAATGGTGCAAACAATACGGTAGAAGAGAATTTGCGACGAAACTCGCGTTGTTTAACTCCTTCGAAACCGCACAAAGGGCAGCACCCATTCCAGCCTGCTGTCATTCCCTCATTTCCGGACGCCCCGATTTCACATTGTGTCGAATCGAGAAATTTGATTTCGCTACATATGACACTTATCCTCCGACCTCTGGCCAGGAGCTCGCAATCTTCGAGCATGTGGGCGCGGGCGAGGGAAAGAGCGTGACAAGTGTAATGCAATCACTCATTCGGCCTTGTGCTAGCTAGCTAGGCTAGGGTGCGCGCAACCAATTGTTCGCATGTGTTACGGATGATGATGACAATAAATGCTCATCCCTACGCGCGCGCTGCGGAAACAGCGTTGTTTTGCAGGGGTTGATTTCTGTTTGCTACTGTGACAGGAAGCGCTGGGCTCGATGGTGGAAGCAGAGGGGGAATTCATTTCCGAATTTACCCTCTTTCCACTGTGAGAGAGGCGTCTCGTTTTGCTTCCTTCTTCCTGAGGGAGGATGAGCTGTTATTATTATTATTACATAACTTCAAAATTCTTACAACAGCATGTGTGTAAGCCAGCAGTGTCCGGAGCGCCAGGATCTGCTCGCAGGGGTTAGGGAATCCCCTATGGAACGTGGCGTCGGAAGCGTCGTGTCTTTTCACTTGTCTAGGCGAATTAATCGCCACAGAGTGCGAGAAAGGGTCGACCGGGAAGGGCGTATAATTCATTTTCTATTGCTCGAAAATCTGTTCCGATTTTCACCAAAGCGGGGAAGAAGGAACGACCCACAGTATCAGGTGTATGATTTTCGGGTACACTTGTCGCGCCCTCCAGAGGAGTGGAAGCGATTGTGTTTATAGTTGTCACATGTGTCGCCTGGAGACATTGTACAGACGTCCAGGCCTAGCCGAACCGTTCTTGTAAGCTATAAATAATTAATTTTCTTGTTCTTCTACAGAATGATGGGTAGGGTTTGTGCGCGTTCGATGTTGGGAAGCGGCAGTTTTAAGTGTGCCTAACAAACATTAACTAACGGGCCAGAAGGGGTGTGAATCCGATCGAGAAGGAAACCGGTGAGGATCTCGCCATTATGGACAATCAACACAGGTTGTTTGTTTCCTCCCACTTGTGATATATTTTATGAAAATCGGAACATAATCGAGAAGAAAAAAGAAAACAGCTCATAAAATGATGAACAGCGAGAGAGAGAGATAAAAAGTGATGGTTCCTCACGTGTACCTGTTTTATATACCCAACTAGGACTAAAGGTATGATTCTCAAGGAGGAAAAGTAAGAGGATAAAGTGCGAAATAGAACAGGATGGTATTTATTTTTACTACCCCTCTTATTTCCTCGGCAAACCGGAGGAACGCACAAGGAAAAGATAATATTAGCATAAGTTCTCCCTTCGAATACCGGCCAGCAGAAGCACAAATGAACAGGTGAAAAACACTCGTGCCGATCCTGTCAAGCACTGTGATAATATCATAACGTTCTGTGAAGAGCACAGGCACAGAGCGAGCCTACGGTGCGACGCAGGATGGGCAGGATGTTCAAGAGGAACAACAAAGAAATCTTAAGAGGGTGTTTTATGGCGGCAGCGAGAAGCGAAAGACACTTGTTACTGTGATTCATATGCAAATTGTTGTTCTGTTTCTTCCTACAGTTCGAATTTGAGGTTACTGGCTGGAGGAGGCTACCTGTTGCACGGATTACCTGGCGACAAAGCCGATGCTAATGCGATCAGGTGATTGGGACTCTCGACTTCGGTGTGAGCAATTTCTTTAGAAGTTGCTAATTTGATCGATGAGGGTTGAGCTTGAATTCTAGGAGATGCAAAGTTTAAATCGGACTGGAAAGAGGAAGCAAATGATTCTCCAACCTGAAACGCATGATCATAAATCAATATGTAGAAAAATATTGGATCAATTGTCTTGGCAGCACTGTACTGTAAGATTAAATGGCTATGAGAAACACGCGACAGAAGTTAAACAACTGTCAAGTTGGTAAACAGAGCAGTTGTTATCCAATCGGCAAATACTGCTGCGTAATAATTATTTGACTTGAAAACATATTAAATTGATTTCTCAGATTTTAGTATTTCTCCAGTGTTAAACCCCTAAGCAGACGGTGGGGCTCGCAAACATAACAATGTCACATAATGTTTACCGTAGTGATTTGAAGCAGAAAATAATTGAATCGATTGAGGAGAGACATTTGTGAAAAGAATTGAGTGGAACTTCTGCAATACACAAGTCGGTAGTTTCTTGTTCGTTGAAGCTTCACAGGGATCGATTGAATCGACTACAAGGATATCCACGTCGAGAATGTATCGGTTAATCATACGTTGGTCCCAAAATGATTGTTCTGCATCAGGATCCGTACCCAAACGAAAATTAGGATTGAATGTATGCTCCAGAAGAAGAATTTAGCAGCAAAAAGGTAAGACTTCTCTTTGCGAAAAACCATTTGAGCTAGAATATTTAAAAATAGAAAACGGTGTTGTTCAGCGACAAATCCAAATTCAGTCTGTTTGATTGCGAATGTATAAAAAACGGCTTGGCTGATCATTTAGTATCAGCCTTAATCCGCTGTATTACAGAAATTAAGACTTATGTATTACAGCTTAAAGACTTGGACATTCTTCTCTGGGTAAGGTTTGAGATCTCGTCATTGCATTGATGGACTTATAAACATAATAATGTATAGAAAGATTATGGAAAATGTTATGCTACTCCATGCGGAAGATGAATCTGAAGGTATCAGAAAGATAATGGTTCACACACAGCACACTTGTAAAAATGTGAAATGATGCCCTCTAAACTTGAACCGTCGAGAAGAACGTATGTTTTATATTGAAATATTACCGAATTGGTTCAAGTACTCTCCGAAGGGAACAATTGACAATTTATTTGATTCCATGCCCCAAACGATATAAAGGTTATGCAACAAAATATTAACATATTCACCATAAATTAAATAACATCTTCCAATTGCTTAACTTTTGTCACTCTGAATATGAGCATTTTATAATATTTTTGCGTGCTCATAAAATGTGATAATAAAATAAGAAAATCGTTCCTGACTTCAACCTCAAATTATCTTCCATCTGGGTCAACGGTTACTGGAGAATATGATCGAAGGATTTTGAAGCATTTGCTGGCATAAATCTGTCGAATTTGATACGAATATTATAGTTCAGGACTGTGCTACATGCTATTTAGCCGAGACACAAGTCACTTATCTTGCGTCGCTTCTTGGTTCGAGAAAGCTACGGTTTGTTTTCTAAAGCCTGTGAATTCTCTTTTTGTTTATAATATTGAGGCAACAATTGAAGAACTATTACAACAATACGGCTTCAATCGAAGCGTAGAATTCCATTTCTCAAAATGAGCTAGAGTACACATTTCATTTGTTTTTGAATCGACGTAAAAAGTGTATTGAAGCTGGAGCAAATCATGAATATAACAAATTCAAAATAAATTGCAGTATGAATCTGCTGTTAGACGAATCTAGGCATCTCGCTGCATTTATTATGTTGCTATTATGTTTCAGTCATTTTCACATTTCAATCGAAGTAGTCTAGCCGGATTTTAGGTATAGTAATTTCAAAGTGACATTCTGTTGATCATAACCCGGCTTTCCGTAGCTTTGTTGTTGGGCTGTGAAAAGTGAAATAAGACGTCGTTTGCGCATCGGCGCTACGGACTTCCCAATATAATACGCTTTTGTGCGAATGCAACGAGCAGCAATCAATGTGCAACTCGTTGTACATATGCAAATCGGTGAACTGCGAACGAACAGAGCAAGAGAAACGTCAGCAGGGAGCCGGCGACAAGGAGGAAAGAAAATGAGAAGGCGCATATGTGCAACATCGCGCACACGGTTCGTGGAGAATTCGCGAGCAGCGATTTATACCGTTTCCGCCTGACTGTGTGGGGGTGGGATAGGCGCTGGCGGCGGCGGCCGTCGGAAATATCTGAAGCGACGGCCGCAATAGCCGTATCTTATGCTTTAGCCAACTGCCGGCACAGCTGAGGCAGTACAAAGAATGAATCCATCAATCCTTCTCCACCGAAACACAGGAGGCAAAATTCGTGAGCACAAAAATTAAACTTTTATCGGCACAATTGTTGCACCCCGTTCGATTGTCGTCGTCTTGGAACTTATTTCAATCTTGCGAGCACACCACGTAGTATACAACAACACAACAGGAGGAAATAGAAACCGCAGCCCAGACTGACGGGAGTGACTGAGAGCAGCAGCAAAAAAAATCTCATCAATCATAATTTATTATTCAAATTTATGTAGATTCTTTGAAGAAAGAAGAAAACCTCATCGGGGTGAGGAATGTCAGTCGAGTAGGCCGGTTCTGTGTGTGAATGCGATGTTTTGTAAGTGTAAACGGCGGGAACTGATTTTCACGCGCCGAGAATGGGGGTTAGGATGCAAAGATCACGTGGCGACTCGAATGTGTGTATTATCCCTTCCCGTCGCGTCACCAAAACGACAGCAGCGAGTGCACCCTGCAGGTAAAGGGTTTAGGCTCGGGAAAATTGAGTTTTATGGATGTGGGTAATCGATCATGGTTGCCCTGATAGGAATTAATGGACTTACCGCGAGATTAGTTTCAGCCTCGTCGTGTTGGATAATCCTGGAGTAGACTCGCGCTTCCAGAAGATGAAGGGTGTTCACCGGATAGTGTTCTTGTGCTTCACGCAGCAGGGAAACTATCAAATAGTTTTCTTCTGTTTATATGTCATTTTTACGCCTTGATATGGCTCTCACATAACGCACGACAGTCTCTGTTTTTTACTCAGAGCCAAACACTATCTTCACGCGACAAATCACTTACTGGCCTCTGTTCTTGCTCGCGAAAATATAAATATTTACACAAGTTATTTTTCCGGCTCTGTATCTACCGGTTCAGTGTTAGGGATTCACGTTATCGACACTTTCTCGTTGCTCAGCGTTGCACCAGGCCGCTGCTTGCAAGAAATACACACGCTACACGTGCGGTACTGTGTGATAAAACACCTTCACACGTTACTACCGCCTCGTGTTTTTCTTCCCCCTTAGGTGTTTCACCTCAACTTCCGTACACACTTGCAAATTACGGCGTTGAATTCTTCACCGTTACCGCTTTATACGTTTGTCTCACTGTCTCTTCGCTCCTTGTTGAGCTTTTGTGACTCTGCTGCCGCCCCTCAATACAACCACTGCTCTTTATGTTCGCGAATTCTACGATCTTTACTGGACCAACGAGCGGTGCGACCGTTGGGTCCCTGAAATCTCATCAATTCGCGGCCGCGCGACTTCCTTGTGTGTAGGTCTGCAGAAGATCGCTCGTACAGCGCTTTCCGGTCTTTTTTTTCTCTGTTTGCGTTTTGTTTAATTCCGGCTTCTCCCACAATAAAACCGGTTCTCGGTTACAGATGAATATGGTACTCGAGAAATGTTCACCGATCCCGGAACACTGCCACCATCGAATCGGCGGGGCAAGCAATGCGAACTAAAAACTTATATTTCCTGGAATCGCACTTCCAAACTGCACCAATACCAATATTCTGTTTGTGTTTTGTTGTTGAATTTTGCTTCCTTATCTTCACAGTTGCACCGTATTTGCACTACGCTGTTCTCTATTTGCTGTCACTGATCCTACAACGGGATCAACAATCGTACCACCTTTAGGCAATAAACAATGTACGCCGAAACATTTGAACTATCAACCAACCCACCAATGGAGTATTGTGTTGCTGAATTCTAAGTATACACGAACCACACGGAGAAGCGAATTTTGCCGTCATACATCGACGACACACCAGCGACTACTGAAACGAAGTTGTTTGCAAAGACCGGATCGTAGTGTTGTTGGAGTACGGTACGCGCGCGACAAGTGGATAACGTGCCTCTAGACTCAACGCGGACTCAACAAGCAGTGTGTAACGCTGGATGGTTGACTCTCCTTGCTACTGCTTGCTTTGACAGACACCACATCCCACTCTCTTCTGATTTTGTTTCGTTCGGTAAATCCGGCATTCATATTCGTGCTCGTTCTCTCTTTCTCTCTCCGTTGTGTTGCTCTTGTTCACGTAACTCCTTGCACTCAAATGGATGGATGGATGGAAGCGGAGAAACCTTTTCACTCTCCCGGCTGCTGTGCGTCATCCGGTGTGTGTGGTGTGTGGTGAAGCAAGTGTAAATGAAGAAAAGTAGCGATAAATTTCCGGAGAATGGAAGAAAGTTCTCACACCAACACCCGACATCGCCATCGGTGGCTACTAGCACACAACTCTCATCTTGGCACTGGCCGCGCTAATTGAGATTATGAGGATGCGGGTGAAATAGGGTTGGTCTATTCAGACTGCGTGTTGCTTCTTATGAAATGAATAATGTTCAATATCTAGTTGTTGGAGAAATTGTATCGGTTAGTTAGGGTTATTTAAAATAATATTCAAAAAACGAATATTCTTGAAGCATGTAACTATACTAGGATCATCAGTATTAAAAATAATTACGATGATCGCAATAAATATAACATTAACTATGTCTTGTTGTTAGGCTTAAAAGTTTTTTTACCAGTCTTCAAAGGTAAAAGAAAGCAATTCACAACTGTTGAATCGAATGAATCTCGATTAATGACGAAAAAACGATGGGTAGTTGAAGCTCCAGATGGCATGCTTAGAGAAAAGTATCATCGTCATTAGTCAGTTGATAACAAATTGCTTTCAGCATCAAATCCTGCATTCATATCGCTTGTTTTTTCCTCAACAATTGTAGTAAACGACTTAACTAAGTGTCGTTCATAAACAGTAAGTCGTATAAATGCAATATTTAACTTCAAGTGTTTAGATTCAAAGTTTTAATGAACATGTACCAGGTTCGGTGTTAACATTCATGATCTGGATATCAGATTCAGCTCACACTGCGATATTGTGCTATAGTTTACGTAATCCATCTTCCAGATTTAATTTTGTATACAGTTTTATGATATGGAATTTGTATATTTCTTGTATCAATTTTTTGTCTCGCTATAGAAGAACTGTAGATAATGTTTTTCGTATATTGAATCGAATCAATATCCCACAAAAACCTTTCAATAGATAATCATAGTTCAGTTACATATTCATAAGTTTCGTTGTAGATCGTAGATTCCACATTTCTAATATGATGATTTGTTCCGTCGTTGTTCATGACGATTTTTGAAATTTCTTTAATAAATGACTCAATGCAAAATATTCATCAGTGGGCTTTTTTTCAAATTTTCATGTAAAATGATCCTAGCTAGTGTGTTAATGTCAATTTCTGTTTAGTTTTTGTATAATATACTGTCGATTTGTAATTGATTCACTAGCTGTCCTGGAAAACTTTGTCACGCCCAACATTTGTTTTTTGTTATCAATACCTTCAAACATTCACGTTTTCTTACTATGAGCAAGTTCATGGGTCCAATCGCAGAACTGTTCATTGATTGATCTTCTAATCGACCCCGTTGAATTTACCTTTTACTATAAAATTCCAAGTATTTCTAAAAAAAACTCATCATATTAAAACATATCATATTATAATATCAGATTATTTTCAGACACATGTTTCTCCGTTACATGGAATAAATGTTTTATACAGAAAATATGATAGCATAAAGACAGCCTTAAATCGGACAATTCCTTCCTTGAGTTTTGCTCTTATCAACACATTCGGCGATACTTTTTTATTGGTATAGATAGAAGAAGATATAGGAGTGTGTTTCATCACATTAAAATCCATTTCCAGTTTCGAACAAAGATCAATTTCGCTAGCGCAAACATCAAATGGACTAATAGCACTTGTCACTATGTTCACATGCCAAATTTGGTTTCATTTGCTTGGTTATTTCTCGAGTAATGTAGAAATTTGTGTTTCATTTGTATGGCAGCCCCCCCTTAGAATGGGGAGAGGGGTCTCAAACTATCACGAAAACCTTCCCCGGCTCCAAAACCTCCTACATACCAATTTTTATGTTGATCGGTTCAGTAGTTTCCGAGTCCACAACAGACAGAAATCCATTTTTATATATATATAGATTTCCATCTAGGATTCCAGCGGATGACGGGCGCCATTTCATTATTTTTAATTCATTGTCATTACTTCTTTATTTTTAAATTTTTAGTTCCTTATTTTCTCATTCATAATTTTTTTTATTCCTTCCCGACTTCACGATTGAAGAGTATGGTCGATTATCAACGATTAATATATGCCCGCTTCGATGGATGTTCGAGGAATTCTCTCGGTTACCTTTTCAGGTTTCCCGAAAATTGGAGATCAATAAAAAAGGTTTCCGCGATTGGAGATCAATAATGAATACGTGCGATGAGTAGTGATATATATATTTCCGATTTCATTGGTTTTACATGTTTTTTCTCGGTTACCTTCTCAGGTTTCTCAAAGTTAACTCTAAGCCGTAGCGATTGAATTTGATAAAAGTACGTGCGATAAATGATAGAATATATAACCGGTTCAATTGATTTGCAGGTCATCCTTCTCAGGATACCTAAAGATAATCTCTGTTGCTTGCTGTGACACATGAGATTCTCGGATTTTCGTCGAATGGTTGATAGTTAGCGTTTACATAATTACATCACTTGCCTCAGTGAATCCTGATTCTTAACCCTTCCCACTAACAATTATCCTCCCATGATAAACGCTAGGGAACCACGCTGTAGAGACGACCCTTCTGGCCTTCGGGCGGCGAATATTATACTAACATTCCTTTCCTTCCCCTGGTGACTGTAAGGACGTGACCGGCGTCGTTATTGACCATTTAAAGCTCGAATCACCGAAAATGGCACAACGAGAATGATTTGCTAGGCCCAAGTATCATTCTGTGTGTTCTTTGTGAAATTTGGTTGGTCCAGGTCAATCACGGAGAGCAACTACGAAGTGTACGTTCTACCCAAGCTCAAGCTCAAATAAGACGTATAAATGCAATACTGATTACGTTCCTGATTCAATTGGCGTTGCTGTTATGAAAAGGCGCTGTTGTGACCGTGCCAGTGGGAATAGAACCTGGGGTGTTGCTCTCATTTTGCTTCAATTATTTTCTATATAGCGCCGTTGGTTTTCTTTCGAAAATCGTCAAATCAGCAAAAATATGAAGTGACCGTTATTCAATATGTACCCGTCATTTATGAGGACAGTGACAAAGATTGATGTACGACACGTGTAATATACATGTTTATAACAATAAAAAAATGTATAAGTGCTTTTTTTTAACCGAATAATCTTTCCTAGAGAGCTTTCATTTTTCCCACCGCGCTACATCATAATACTGACACCTATGAAATTAACGAACCATCTAAGTATAATGTACAAAAAAAATCATATATTTTAAAATGGACTTTGTACCGCGCCATGCTCTAAGAGTACTGAAAAAAAAATCAAACAAATACGGAAAACCAGAATAGTGCTATCAAATACACTACCGTACTATTAATGTCGGCTAGAACAAACATTATTAAAATTTGAGAATGAGGTACTTTAAGTACAAGTTTTTTCTAGCCTTGACTAAGTCCAATGATATCAAAATTTCTCGCCGACTTTCAATCTGGGATCAAAATTTGGGTCCCAGACTCGATGTTTATGAAATTATCCAATTAGAGGCGAAAATATCCAATTATTTGTGTCACATTACAGGTCTGCTCAATTAGCTAGATGTCGAAACGAAATAGAGGTAATTTACTGTCTAATTAAAATCATGATCGTGAAACATTAGAAAATAATGCTGCTGCTTTCAAATTTTACGACTAAGGTTCCGATATCGTATGGGAATTTCAATAACATTTTCATTATGAATAATGACTATATCTCAAGAACGGTTAGTCGTAGGATAAAACTTTATACATAGTTTTTCATGTAGAATCGCATGAAGATAAACATAACATTTTTTATGTTACTTTTCTTAAATTGTTAGGATTTTACAAAGTTACAATTTTTGAAAATATATATCTCAATTTTGGAGAGTTTACCATGGCACTACTTTATATACAAACAAATATTGTTGGGGTTTTTTTTGAGATATAAAAGTTTTAAATACTAAATTCAATTTATGAGTTTTTTTAACAGTGTATTCAGAACGATACTTTTCCTAAATAGTTCATTGATTCTTCAACAACTTTGTCCAACATTTTATTTCAATCAGACACTTGAATTTTACGTTATATTTTTTTGGAAAAAATCAGTCGTAATTTAAATTGGTCATATCATAATGAAAATTGTGACTTTGGGTAGCATTCATCATGTGTACCAAATTTCAATAAAATCAAAGATGATTGCTTCACAATTTTCTGTTTTTCGTCGGATTTGGCATAGAATTGCTCTATGGTCAAATCAAGACGTATGACCATCAACGGACTGAGATAAAAAGTCTCAGGTAACACACCCTATCAAGCCACTTGTAGAGTGTGCCATGCTACGCGATTGAGGGAACGACTTGAGAGGCTGAGATGAACGTGCACGAATAAGTGATGTGATGAACGCGGTTTGGGTAGGAGTGGCTGGTGGGGAGCCAAAGCCGATCGCGATCGCGTGTAGTATCAGAGAGAAAAAGAGTGTCTGTATGTATGCGATGCATGTTTTTCCTCGCCTTTGTTGTATGTTGGAATAGGTTACGCTTCCCAAAAGTGAGTGTGCGACGCAATCGGGTGAGTGTGGTGTTTACATGGCTGTAGGAAAAAGAAATAAAATTGTGTCTATGGAGAGTGCAGCGCATGTGGATGCTTACTCCTTACTTTTTCGGTCCAAAACTGCGTAATAACTAATTAAAAGGATTGCGAAATGGTGCAGGTCGATTATGCCATCTCAGCAAGCGAGGCGCGCGCGGTGCGATGTTTGCTGCTGATGTTGGTGATGTTGTTGAGGGGTGGTTGCATGATGCGTTATGGTGGCATACTTTTGTTTTCGTTTGCCGCTTCTTTCTCTTTTTTTTTGTCTCCCGTGTGCTTTCGGGTTGCTCATTTTTTCTGTTTGTCTTTGGGGGCTGTAGCTTGTAGCACGCACAATAATAACCTGCTTTGGGGGCCTGGTTCGATTACGGGTTCACATAGCGAAAAAAAAACTCGTACTGATTCTCGTAACAATGATCGAGAATTGTTGTGTGCCTGTTGTGTAGTTTTATGTAAGCATGATTAGATCCAGTATTATGCGTTCTTTTTGTTGCGTTATTAAACACCCAAGTGTGTTCGATAGAATGTGCAATCACTCGTGGGTAAGCATTGCAATTTGAACCAATTTTGGAAAAGAGGAAAAGAGAGAACGATTAAAGGAAAAAAGAAGAGCAGAATGGAAGAAGAGAAGGAGGAATGAAAAAAAAAGAGAGAAGGAATAGGAGACAATAGAAGACGGAGATACGGAAAGATGTACAGAAGAAAAAATGAAAATAGAGGGAAAGCTAAAAAAATTCAGAACAATAAGTTGAAAAGATGGAGAGAAGGAAGGCTGGAAAGATGTGGAGAAGGAAAACTGGACAGAAGGAAAGCTGGAGAGATGGAGAAGAACAAGGAAAGCTGGAAAGATGAAGAAGAACAAGGAAAGCTGGAAAGATGAAGAAAAAAAGGAAAGTTGGAAAGATGAAGAAGAAGAAGGAAAGTTGAAAAGATGAAGAAGAAGAAGGAAAGTTGGAAAGATGAAGAAGAAGAAGGAAAGTTGGAAAGATGAAGAAGAAGAAGGAAAGTTGGAAAGATGAAGAAAAAGAAGGAAAGTTGGAAAGATGAAGAAGAAGAAGGAAAGTTGGAAAGATGAAGAAGAAGAAGGAAAGTTGGAAAGATGAAGAAGAAGAAGGAAAGTTGGAAAGATTAAGAAGAAGAAGGTAAGTTGGAAAGATGAAGAAGAAGAAGTAAAGTTGGAAAGATTAAGAAGAAGAAGTAAAGTTGGAAAGATGAAGAAGAAGAAGGAAAGTTGGAAAGATGAA